>NC_092815.1:44653852-44676352 GCF_023375885.2 Dermacentor andersoni
ACTTTCAGATTTCAGCTCGAGCATGCAGAAATGAACTGCACATTCTAGGCATCCGTATATGGAACAGGGCAACCTGCGGTCCACTAGAGTGAAGCTGCAGTTTCGGGACGGCCACGGAATAAGTTGAAAAAAAGAAGAACGAAAGAGCAGTAGACATAGAAAGGACGAACGGAAGGACAGAGAAAAACAGCTATAAAAGCAAAACAGCAGTTTGTGCAACTGACATTTTAGGTGTACCACTCCTCCGGTGCCTGGGGCACCGGTAGATTGGAAGAAGGGCAGGGGAGTGAGTGGTGGTCGCCAGAGCCCTTCTTCCTTTTCTTTCTTTTTCCACGGTGGTCGTAGAGCAGGCAAATAGCATAACGTGGTGCACAGTGTGGGCGGTGTCCGTGTCGAGCGACGAAGCGTTCGGCTTGCTAGTGCCCGGCCGCCTCGCGAAGATTGAATGTTCTTCTCGGAACGCCATCCGGTTTTACTGCTAGCCACTAGATGGCGCGCTCGCGCGCAGCCACGGTGGCCTTCCGCGCCGCGCAATAACGCTGATCTCTCTCGCAACGCCCGCTCAGGTAAACTCGAAAATCTCGTTATCGGCTGTTTGCAGACGAATAAGTTATTTCCACGGCCGCAGCTCCCCGCGCGGCTTGGGACACGGTCCGCTCGCTCCACCGCTCTAAATGCCCTCCTTTTCGCAGTCTCGGGTGCCAACCCCCCTCCCCCCCTCCTACCATTCCGCGGCTGGTTCATGCTGTAACGTTATTTACGCTTCGTTCTCGCGTCCCGTCCTCGTCCTCGCACGTGTGATTCACCATTCTCTCTATTTTCGCTGCTCTCTTATTCTGCTCTCTTCTTTCTCGCGCGCGGTTAGTTTGCGAATCCGACCAACATCACCTATGTTTGTTTTTAATTCCTATTTATTATTATTTTTTGGGCGCGTTAATAAAATACTCTTCCGCATTTTCAAGTTGCCTTTCCTTGTAGTCATTTCGATCGCAGTCTTTTTTTCTTGGTACCGGCATGCTAAAACCTTCCAGGGAGTAACTACGCCCCAGTCTGCTTCCAATATCCTGGATCTAGTATACTGATTGCACAGAGGCCTGCAGCAAAAGAAAATTGAAAAAGAATTGAATAATTTGTTTGCTCGTTTTCTCTTTTAACATCACTTTTTCCCACTTTCCCTAAAGTAAGGTAGCAAGCTATACGCTTTTATGGTGGTTAAACTTAGCCTGCACTTTCTTGTTTTCTTTAGTTCTGGTTATACGCATTAGCGAAACTTCTCGACACAGCGTCACTAAACCCCACTGAATTACGACACGCAGTTGCAGTAACAAAAAGCGCATAGTTAAACATAGAGACTTTGCACGTCCCCAATGGCAGAACTTTCCAAGATTTCAGTTAAAGATGGCTAACATAAACCTGTAGTTGCTTTGCGAAATTATGATACAACTCTAATACTGCTGCATCTGGGTTATATTGAGACATGAAGCGTGTAGTAGTGGTGATCATGTTACTGGCGGTTGTGTGGCAGTTGTAATGATAGTAAGTATTATGACGAGCGCGGTAGTTGTTTACTCTTTAAAATGCAGCCTAAAATATCCTTTTTTTGTTGTTTACTTAAGCTTATTGAGAGCCGCAACTCTGTGCCAGATCCTCTTTGACCTGAGTCACCTGACTAAATTCTTTATGGTAATTATTTGTCAAAACCTCCTCAAAAGGCGCACAGCCTGCCTTCCCCAAACGGGAGTGGATGGGATTGAAACAGGGAAGGAATGTTGAGGAAACGCGATCAACGGGGAGCTGAATTTCAAGTCAAAGGAAGACGCCAGCAAGTGCACTATAATGTGTTGCAAGAGAACCTAATAAGCTTGCACACAACAGACCGCATCTGCTTTTCAATGTTGGGCATATTTCAGCAACATTATTTTGAGGTTTAATACATTTTTTTGCCAAATAAACATTTCGTACGTCCTTCAAATAACCACTTGAAGGAGCCCTCCACATAGTGCGGTGATCCGAGGAGACACGGAAGACGACAAGAAAAATTTATATTACTTAAGCGCCTACCTTGTTTTCCTTTGTCTACGACTCTAGCAACATTGGCGCTTGCGTCCTGCGGCCATTCGGCTGATTTTGTGAAGTGTACCGGAGAACAATTTATTTTATCTGTCACATGAGAACGTGACAAAGGTGACGAGGACAAATAATGAGTGACTGGACAAATTTAGGAGCCTCACAGCACTGTTGTCCCCTAGCGTTTCTAAGGCGTGCAACAGCGTGTACCTTATTCGGTTGCGAGTTAACCACGATGGCGCAGTCAGCTTTAGAAATGGCTATTTGTGGTAAGTACGAAATCTTAATTTGGCAAGAAATGTATCAAACCTCAAAATTAATATTGCTGAGATATCTCCAGCATTGCAAAGCAGATGTGGATCTGGGGCCGAATTCAAAAATCTTTTCGTTCATAAGCGCTCTCTGCTACTGGCTGGCCGCCTTCGCTAATTATATGTGCATGATCGTGGGATTGGCTGGAACTTTCTCTTACGAACAGTTGTAACCTAAGAGCTTCTTGCGAATACGGGCCAAGGATATCGACTATAACTGACATATTGACGTCACAGCGTCAATATTTGCATATTTATCCTGCAAATATTGCTTGGAGTCAGGCGTTATTACGGAAGCACTGACACAGCTCGACTCCTTTATGAGAAAGTAATTTTCAACGTTAAAAGGCCTGCAGGCGGTGCATCATCGTAACTGTAGCAAGCGGTGCAAGTTTCGAAGCTAGATTCTGCGTGGAAAAGCCAGGAAGCAAGACGACAAAAAGAAATCATGAACAGCGCAAAAGAACGAACGCCATATGACATTCAGATAAAGATATAGCGATATCAGCGTGTTTATTATCTACATTCTCTAAGGCACGCGTTCTTCCAGGTGAAGTAGATACACGGTGCGCTTTAACGTTCAGGCAAGCCTGTTAGGTTCCACCTGTTACGGCGATGAACCTCTATAAGAGTAGAAGTAAACGACTTCGTCCTGTTTCCTAAGCGCGGAATAAATTGGCAGTGCTTAGGACGGTGGGTGCATAACGGTCTCGGTGCGTGGCGCTTAAGCGCACAATATGAGAGAATCAAGACAAGTCGGAGTGACCCAACCACCTTTCCAAGAAAAAAGACAAAGAAGAAAGAAGGCGCATACAACAGCTACAACACCAACTACAAAAACGCATGCGTATCAGACTAAAAGTTGGCAAAACTCAAGGAGAGATTGTGCCATAAGCCCAGCGTGCCAGGCGTGTTCAATAATTCACATTAGGAGAGGAGAGAGATCCACGGGTTACGTCACTATACTCAGAGTCCGGCAACCGTGCTTTATCGGTTACGATAAATACGGACTTGTAGCCCGTCTGGTACACGCACAGCCCTGATAGTAGTTTCTTCCAGACTGCCATCGCTGCCTTGGCAGCCACTGATAGAGAACGACTCGCTACACCATGCATAATGCGTGCAGAGGCTCGTGCCATCGTAGGATAGAATTTCTCCTCGAGGCCTTTGCCGTGTACGTGGCCCCTTTTTCGTGCAAGCAGGCAACCAGATAAACAGAGACAAAGTGCGGGAAGAGCAGCTTAGACGGCATGCACGTATTCCTCCTTTGGGCGGGGGGGGGGGGGGGGGTAAAGTGAGAGAGTGCGCTAGCTGCGCTGCGCAGCTGTTGGTTGAACAAAAAACGTGGTCGTACCGACAAGCAGAGCGCACCCGATGCAGACCGGTATGTATGCTACGTACTTTTGTGAACGAATGTATACGGAGAGAGAAAAAAATGAAAAGCATGTGCATGCAAGGCCTCGCTTTTTTGGATGTATGCGTGCACGATCACGCATTTGTTGCGCGGTTCTTCGACGCAGCGTTCCGTCTTGCAGCTGCATATTCAGACGCTGTGCACTAGCAACTGACATGCACTAGTTGCTGTACGGGAACCTGAGGTGGAAAAAAACGGACTGGCAGTTCGGGACTTGCACGAGGAGGTACTGGCAGACCCATGTGACATTATCCCCTAGTTCAAGCTACCGTGTTTTAGCTTGACGTGTGTTTTATTTTACATTTTTACCGCTGCAGTGGTGCGTCTTGCTGCACTGCACGTGCGTCGCATTTATCGTGCTGGGCCCGATAAATGTTCGCAACGTAATATCACAGGAAAGTGATACTTTACCAGGAGTAATTTATGATATCGATGAGTCAATGAACGACAAGGACCTGCCTATTGTGCTTAAACCCGCCACAGCGGATGTAACTATTATGGAAATCCGTCGCATAGGAGAATCACGTTATGGGAACATAACTTTCAAGGGAGTAAGCTTGCCGTCACACGTGAAAGGTGGATTTTTTCGTCATCCAGTGCGACATTTCGTTCCGAAATCACTTCATGTGCCATATTTGTTTGAAGATCGGCCTTGTCAGCGGTACATGCTAAAATTCAACCGTGTCCCCAGAATGCTGTGAGCAGCACAGCGCTGATGCTTGCTGTGTGATTGACTTCAAATGTGCCAATTGCCCTGGTCCCTATGAAGCATCTTCAAACGACTGTCCGAGAGACAAGACAGAGCTGAAAGTCCTTAAACAAGTGGTGAGAGACAACTCAACGCACAGAGAAGGCGCTGCCAAAGTGCGACGACGTCGTGCCCACCACAGACGATCTTCGTCTGCTAAAAACAATGATACCCTTGTAAGAAAGACGCTACTTCCTGCAGCTGGTGCTTCCAAGGCGATCAACCGCACTGACAACACGGTGTCTGGTGACGCAGTGCACACGTATACTGCAAACACCTGGCCTGCACTTCCGGCATTAAATCCTCCAGCAGAACAAATACCGACGGTGGACTACCGACTCACTAACGAAGGCACAGATTGGCTGAAAGGTCAAGACAAGCAAGTAATCGAAATAATCAAGTCTCTAATGAAAGCAATTTGCGTGATGATAAATGACATGCAGACGCCATCTTCTCGGCTGCACTGCAACTGCTGGACGGTCTGGATCCGGTTCTTGCGAGCCTCGAATAGCAAGCACAATAGCTCTACCGCCTCAGCTGTTCTTCAAACAAGTCAAGGAAGCGCTCATTATGCAATGGAATACCCGTGGAGTGAAATCCCGTATTGGTTTTTTCCGCGAATACGTTTCCGCCAATCGATTCCCCATTATTGTTGTCTGTGAACCGAACCAACAGAAACCCGTTCGGCTATCAAGATATTAACCTTATGCGTCAGTGAATTGTAATGACATTAGCAAGGTGATCATCTACATACGGTGCGAACTGACTTAAGTTGTTTATCCAGTACAACCTCATGACAGTAACATATGTCTGTTTGATCGTGAAAAAACTCAAACTTGCGTTTCCTCTAATGGGCGGTTACCTTTCTTCATCAAGTCGTTTCGATAGACAGAGACTGAGTGGCATTCCAGACATGACTCCTGGTCCATGGATTGTTATTGGGGACTTCAACGTGCATCATTTACTTTCGAGAAGTATCAAGGTAAACCTCGCTTCCTCTGTCTGCAACCATGAACATTGCTGTCTACATGATGGCAGTCCCACATTTGTGTGCAGCCAGACGTACAGCAGTTGTTTAGACTTAGCTTTTGTCTCGCGATGCCTCACTCGCTGCGTCCATTGGTTCGCAGATATAGAAACTAACGGAAGCGACCACATTTCCATCTACCCGAACTTAAAAGGGCTGACCAAATCGATTTCATCACATTTTCAACAAACAATTGATTGGTCCATGTTTAAATCACTTATGGAAAACGCGTGCCACAAAGGCTTTTCGTCCACACTGGAAATTCAGATTGCCAAGGCCGTACAGGATGCTATGCGTCCATTTGGGTCATTAGAAAAATACACGGACTTCGACGTGGAAATACAGAGCCTCCATGCAATCCGCCGGCGAGTGGAGCGACGGTACAGACGGACTAAATCAGTTTACGGCCTTAGAGAGGCCAGACTAATTGAAAAGAAATTTCAGCGTCGCATTGCTGTACTGCAATATAAATTCCGGAAATCTTTTTGTGAGTCCCTCGAATCGCTTAAAACTCTGTCGGTTGTCTGGAGAACAGTCCGTGGACTTCGAACTGCTCCTCAACAGCGCTGTCCATCTATATCTCTAGCTGTCCGTCAAGGACACCGAGAGGTTGAAGTAGTCGAAGATTACTGCGCAAGGATCGCGGGCCCGACGTTCCAGCCTTGCACACCTATTCCTAGTGTCCCCCTTGCTCCGGGGATCCTCGTATGGGAGCTCCTTTCTCCATCGAAGAACTGGAGGCCGCACTTGCTGGGTGCAGGCACTCCTCGTCATCGGGACCCGATGGCATCACATACTCAGCACTTGCAAACCTTGGTCAAGAGGGCAACACTACCGTCAGAAAGGCCGCAGGCATCATTTTGTACTACGGTTTCGGATTATTACACCTGCCTTCCATCAGGCTTCACCCACGCAACTAAGCCATCGATTCCTCCATGGTGTTTGGCTAGACCTGCAGTGCACTTCACCGTACCAGGAAGCAGAAAAAAATCTGAGCTGTCGTCACCAGCTTTTAAACAACTAACTCTGCTCCTTTTGTCCGAGAGTTACGCCGACCACGTAGATATTTATACTGATGGATTGGCAACTCTCAAGTGTTCCTCTGGAGCCGTGGCTTTCCCAGCGAAAGCCACCACCATCAGTTTCAAGACATGTCACCCAACGACACCGATGGCTGCGGAATGTGCAGCTCTTCGCGCTGCCCTTCGTCTTGTCAGCCAAGAACAACCTCGAAGATGGTCAACATTCAGTGACTCGAAGGCAGCATGCAGTCTTTGCTATCAGCCCTGCGTCGGGGACAACACGAACAACTGGTATTCGAGATTAGAGAACTAATCCGTACCTTGACTGAGAAAGGACAGCTTGTGACATTTAAGTGGCTTCCATGTCACTGCGGCGTCATAGGGAACAAACACGCTGATGACGCTGCTCGGTCGGCTTTTCAAGAGGACGAAGAGGACCCGATACCATTATCAAGGACAGACGTCGCTAGAAAACTTGGAATGCTCAGCTGTGATATCACGTTCTCCTTGTGGAACGCAGGAATTTTTCAAAACAACCGGCTGCACAACCTAGACTCCCCTCTACGCCTTTGCATTCCAGCAGGACTCTGCCTTCGCGAAGCTACCCTGCTTTGTCGAATATGGCTAGGGGTGGCCTTCACCAAGTCTTTTGCTTTCCGAATCGGTTGGGCCGACGACGCCTCGTATGATGGCTGTGGTAACGAGGAGACGCTACAACACCTTCTCTGTGACTGTACTCGCTACAATTTACAGAGACGATCGCTCGCAATTGCTATAGCGCGCTTTGACTGAAGACTTCTAACAGAGGAACCTATTTTAAAATACCGCCATCACAGGCCATCGCAGCAGAGGGCGACGAGGGCACTGTTGCAGTTTTTAAAGGCAACAGAATTGGACAAGCGGCTGCAGCCTGAACAGATGTTTAGAGTGCTGCAAGTGCTACTGTCTTGTGCGGTGACAGTATGCGGCGACAGTGACCGACTGTGATTGTATGTGTATGCTCCTTTCTTTCTTTATCTCTACTTTGTTATCACTTTACCTCCCCCTCTCCTCCCTCCTCAGCCTAGAGTAGCAAACTGGATCTTCCCCTTTGGTTAACCTCCCTGCCTTTACCCTTTCCTCTCTCTCTCTCTCTTTTGGTGAAGAGGATAGATATGTACTTCTTGATTTATACAACACATCATGGCTACAACACAACATGGCTACAACAACACAACATGCCTACAAAGATGGGTCGGTAAAAGTAAACAACTCTGCTCGCTGCTGCAGCCATCATGCCGGCAAAATCTGAAGAAATCAGGTTGGAGACTTCATGTGTTGCCACCTCGATGGGTGCAGAAGTTGAGGGACTCCATACTGTACGCTGCCCTCCATGCTTGACACACTGAACAACCGTCCTTTAAGAAACAGAATCATTTGGCCCTGTCCCTAACCGAAATTGGCCAGAGGGCTTTAAAAACGTTCATACGTATATTTTTTTCCTATTTCTAATATATTAATGACATCGAGGGTGATTTATATACTTAAGGTATTTTGGCGCCTCACTACATGTGCACGAGGAAATTATTTTCTTCTGTTTCCAATATTTGTTTACTCTCTCCTCAGTCTTTCTACCCTCCATAAATATAGAGTAGCCTATCTGGCATTTAACATCGTTACCTTACCTGTCTTTTCTATCATGTTTCTCTCTTTCTCTCTACTGTGTCCCTGTCGTTCTTTTTTTCCCAGTTCTACGAGCACAGTGCCTTCAGTAGCAATCTTGCAAACGAAGAAAAGATGATGGTGCATAAACGTTATTGGTGTGAACAAGCGAAGCCTTCACCCGAGGTGGGCCGCCGCCTCTTTCCACGGAGCCATGGGCCCTGGCCGCCCTTGGAGTCCTGCCCACTGGCGCTAGCTGGTCCTCAGCTAGACAACTGGGCGTTCCCCTGCTCCTCGGCTGTTGTGTGCTTTTGGCAGTGTGTTGTTCACGCACTCCCCCCACCCCCGCTCCCCTCACCCCACACACACACACTCCCCCACCATCCATGTGGCGTAAGGAGCGGGAGCGTCGCTGGACTTGGAAGTGTATGGGTGCTGTGTGGGCAGAGATCGTGCGGAATAGCATGAAGTGTACGTAGAAATTAGTTTGTAATCTTCTGAAAAATGCCGTCTCTTCTCTGCTGAGTCTGGGGTGTGGCGGAAGATAGGTTGCTCTGTTTAGCCTGTTGTGCTGTAGCATATCTGGGTATTTCGTTGGGACGCCATTCTTTTCTCCGTTGTCCGACTGGCAGGAAGGCCCGGCGAGCATGACCTCGTTCCGTGATGTCTGCCATCCCTTTCTCTGGCAGGGATTCGTACCCCGGGGTCCTGACGAACGACGGCAAGAGTAACACAGTTTCAGACACAGCCGGGACAAACGGCGTGTCCAATACCACCCCCGAGAGGGCGACTAATAATTAATGAGCATACTTTCAAGTGATTAGAATAATCGACGGAGCCGGACCACGGCTGCCGTCATCCTTTTTTCGGGTTTCCGAGTGACGCCAACGGCATCTCGAGAACCTCTCGAGCGCTGAAGATATATTCCGGGACAGAAATGTGCGAGGGTGTGTGCAGAGGGGGAACGAGTGCCGTCCGCTGGGGGTGACGTGCTGCGCAAACAATGCCCCATTGGGCTTTGTCAAAAGGCTCCTTCGATCGCGATAATTTCCGGGCGCTGGTCGTGGCGTGTATGACGGTGGCGTGCGCTTGCACGGCGAGGCCGTTCGTTTGGCGGCGGCGGTGGCGTTCGCACGCTATGTTACCACGTCTCAGTGGAAGTGTATAGCATTTCCGCGCAGAGGCACGTGCCATTAGCTATAGTTAACTGAATTGCTCTAGGTATCACATAGCCTGTTGGTGTTCCTAAGTTATACTCTTGATTTCCGTAGTGCATTAGCCTCGCATTTCAATGTTGTTGCTACCGCTGTGTTGGTGTGATAAGTATACTGCCACGGCAGCATGGTTGGCTAACGACCAGTCACGAACGGTTTTCACGTAAAGACAACTGTCCATTTGGTTAGCGTCAGCAAACAAATGGACAGGTAGTGAGCTGTCCAGTTGACTAGCGCCTGCTCTGCAGCGTTGCTGCTCGGATTCATTGAGGCATAAACGGCAGTGCAACGATGTGTGAGCTACTACTATAGGTCAGGGTGTACGGCCGTACGCATAGTTATGCGTAACTGCCGCAGCCAGTAAAAGAAACAAGAGCATTGTCTCGGTCGGCTCCGACATTTCGCTTGGTTTAGTTTAGGTAGCACGTGTCGTTCACATTGGCCTTCTCCCTGCACCATGTCACAGTAAACAGGGAATTTCTGCTCCGTGTCCAGTTATGTTCAGCGGAAAATGATGCTTAACCTTCTCAGCTCTCTTTTATATTCTTCCATCTTGTGCATCGCAATCGTCATCGCGTTTTCGGCGTGATCACCACACCGCCAATCTCGCCACGCTCGGCCCTTAACCTTTAATCGACATTTACCATGTGACGCACGGCCACACTTTAAATGCATGAACGATGGCGGCTAAGCGCCGAGCCCACCCTAGGCACACTAAGCACACGATGAATGGCAACTAAAACTAGTGGTGCACAAAGCGTGTTCTCTTAAGAAGTCTGAACGTTAGTACTCGCCTGGTAAGTTTCAGCGTGGCTGGTTGCTTTGTACAGTCCAGTGTTATTCAGTTAATGCCACGCACGGGAAGCGAAGGTGCTGACATGATGTCAACATGGTCTGCATTAGTCGACATGATGGTCTGCTAGAGAAAAGTAATCTCACTATTGTTACGTCTCGATACAGCGATGAGCATTCCTTGGGCGTTTCCCACGAGGCCGTCCTTTCATCAGTGCGCGCCCAGACAGTGACGCGCAGACAAAGGAGCTCACTTCGAGGCGACAATGGCTACCGCCCTCTGTGGAGGCGGTTACTACCGCAATGATCGCTCTGCCTGAACGTGACCTTAACAAACTGAACTAATTGATGAAAGGGACCATGGTTGAAGGCTACCGTGGGAGCCGTGCACGTCAACCATGGGTTCCCAGATTGCTACGCGCTTACACCATATGCGGGGCGGAGGTGCAACATATAGAAGGCGGAGTCAGGCGGAACGGTGTGATTTCATGGGAAGGATTTTGCGACCAGTTCGATGATTGTGATTGGCCGAGATACTCATCAGATTTCCTAGTCTAGTCTTTTATGGAAGACGACTGCTTTAATAGCGGAGACCTTTGGCGCAGTCGCAGGTGCTGACGTGTCCTCATGGGAACTGAGACGTCTAATATGCCCCTACATGGAACGGGCTTCCGTATCTGAAGCCAGTGTAAATAATGTAAAATAAACCCTTTTTCCTTCATTCCTACTACCTGATGCACTCATCAATGTGCCGGGAGAATCCCAGGCCTAAACACTATCCCGAGCCGCAACACTATTGAATTCATTAATGTGAAGTCAACGTTAATGTGAACCATTGAATGTGTCGGTCCGAGCATTTCATTTCTAAGCGTCAGTCGTAACATCAATGTCACACTATATCAGTAGAATTTAGCTACGCACGCAGGTTTCAATTGATTTGCCGTCATTAATTGTGACAAGCAGCGTAACATTGACAGGGACGCATAATCGATGAAACACGAGTGCTAACTTCAACTGACTTGAATTCTCCGTTGCCAACGATTAAATACCGAGCAAGTTGTTCCATCTTTTGATTATGCATACAAGCGTCGCCTTTAGGGCATTTTCTAAACGTTAAATATCTGTATTATTCGTAGCTTCACGACAAACAACTGAATTTCGTTTACAACACCTTTATTTATTTGTTTATTTTTTTATTTTTTGCAAATGGGGGGGGGGGGGGGGTGATAGCATTCCACAATGTTTGTATGATGCCTGTGCAGGGATTCTTTGGATTATAGTTGGCAGGGTATCTTAGAATGACATGTCATTGTACCTCGGTGCCGGAAGCCGCTGTTACCGTGCTCCACTACCCGCACCAATATGGTGAAGAGGTCGGTGGAACATATGCGCCTGACTAACTCCCTGAAGAAGTCATGCATTCACCTTACGCAGCACAGTTACGACCAACCATTTTTTGCGTATACGATAACATCAGTCTACCCACATTAAGGCTGTCGCAAAAGGCATTCACAGAATCGTGGTAAAGGAAAGGAGCTCCCGTAACGAATGCATCCCAGCGGCATCACGTAACGGCTGTGATGCCCTCTATTCATGGGGTGGCACACAGTCTCAAGACGATTGTCAACAAACCGGGCATCGCGAGGTCGTTTTGTTGGCGCCTGAAAATCTGTCCAAGCTCGATATGAAAACGTATGTGCTTCAGAGGGAAAATGAGACATGTAGCCTTATGCACCACAATCCCGTTATCTAAGTGAGTTTTCGTTGAGCAGACAGAATGCTGTGTCAATAAACGCCCAAGAGAGCTTGAAAATAAAATGCCAAGATAGGTAAACGAGCACTCAGCGATTCACTGCCATTACTGCAGGTGCAGGTCATGCTTTGATAATTCGTGTGTAGATTATTATGACCGTGAACAGGCATTGTCGCTCGAGAGTAGATGCCGAGGAAATGCAATGGGACGACATGTCTGCATTGGTGCAACTGCAACACTGTCTACGGGCTGCGAACCATCGGCCAGCCTTCGCACGACTGCTCACTTCTGCCAGCTGCCCTCGCAGATCTACCGCAGCTTATGTGGAATCGCCACGGACTGTGCCCAACAAGACGCCACTGTGAGCCTGCTCTCAGCTGTCCGCATAATTACCATCTTTGTATATATGTCCCGCAACATACAGCCCTATTGGGCTCCATCGAACTAATAAATTATACATATACATATATATTTAACATTCATATTTCGCACGTTAAGCAAGGGGGTTAACCGAGGGGCCCGATTCTTTAATATAATATCACAAGAAGCCAACAAACGAAGACGCCAAGGACAACACAGGAATAATTACTTGTACCTAATAATAACTTAATTATTGGTAGAGCAATTGCTAGAGCACCGCACGTGTAATGCGAAGACGTGGGATCGTTTCCCACCAGTGGCAAGTTGTTTTTGCATCCATTTTCATTTCCATTAATTTATCATTTCTTTAATTCAATTATTAAGTACGAGTAATTTCGCCTATGTTTTTCTTGGTGTGTTTGTTTGTTGGCTTTTTATGATGCTTCGCACGTTGTATTTTGCAGGGGGAAACTTTCTAAACAAAACAGAAAGAAACGTTTGAGTTTCCTTACTAAAAATAAAATAATACGTTTATACGGTGTGCCGGACAGCAATAGTTGAAGGGTGGCATAACGCATGACAGGTTGGTACGGTGGTCTGACTTTTCTTGCTGTGTTTCTCTATTTTTCCTTATAGGAACCAAGGGCTCGGTTCTAGTAAGTCACGAAAAGATAAAGCAAACAGAATATGACAACAAGAAACGCATAGAGGCAATATATATATATATATATATATATATATATATATATATATATATATATATATATATATATATATATATATATATATATATATATATATATATATATATATATATGTATATATATATATATATATATATATATATATATATATGTATATATATATATATATGTATATATATATATATATATATATATAGTCACGTGGCTTTTTTTTCATATCTCGCGGACTTTCATTGGACCCCGGATAAAGGGACTACTTGAGACGTATTCAGTAAACAACTCGATCCGTGGTTTCTGAAGATGCTCTACAAATCTGCGTAGCATAATTTTGGTTTTCAGCCAATAATTGAAAGTTTGGGTAATTAAACGTGATCAATAAACAAAATATTGCATGAGTTACTATAGACCATGCGAATGTATGCGTTCGGTTCAATTCGCTTCCGAAGCACGTTTAATTTTGAAATCCTTGGCTGAAGTTACGTGGGACAGCCTGTATATATCTATACAGTCATAAAAAGCCAACAAGCAACGACGTCACGGACAGCATTGGGGAAATTACTTGCAGTTCTTGATTGAATTTACCAAATCATAAATAAATGGAGTCAAAAGTGGATGAAAAAACAACGGACCGCAAGTGTTATACGAACCCACGCCTTCGCATTACGCGCGCGATGCTCTTACCAACTGAGCTACCGCTGTGCCGCTTTCCCATCTACTTCCCGTGGTATTTGTGCTTATCTACTAGAACCCTGGGAGTGTTAGCCAGCGCCACCACTCATTCCTTGTCATTCGTGTAATTGTCTGTGTGTGCGTAGGCGCTCTTGCATGAAAGCCCGATGAAGTTAGCGTTCGTGTTTTGTTGATCCTGTTACCGAGTAATCGTACCAACCAACCAGCCTGAAGCAATTGTATTTTGATTGCGAGAGACAGCAGCTGCTCACCACTCTGTTCCGAAGCTGTTTCACTTGTGTACACACTTCCTGAAGATGTATGCGAGGACGACAATGAAGACGGCGAAGGCGTTATGATAACGATGACATGACAACCGACGCACACCGCTGTGCAAAACACGGGAGGGAGCAAACCCCGTTTCGGTCTCTTTCGCAGCAAAACGCAAGAATCGTGACATCATTCTAGCACGAGCCAACAATGACGCTATGCAGGCGACAGCGGAGTATGCTCTGGATGCGTTATGTCGGACGAAGAAGAAAGTGATGAGCTTGCTCCTGCTCTGGCAGCGTATACGTTCCAAGAATGCCGGACGTATCTGCGTGCTTTGCCACATGGTCTTACGAACCGGCAGAGGAGTAACACACCCAAGGCAAATGGAGGATGCAACAAAAGCCGGCGTAATTGAATTCCCAGAGCGCAGCGCGCTCCGTTCACTGACCGTTTCGAAGCTCTATAGGCTACCACTTCCTGGGGCGTTTTCTCTCCGTTTTCCCCCCTTTCGGGCCTTCGTCGAACACGAGTCGAAGAGCTCAGCGTAGTCCAGACGCCACCTGCCGGCCCAAAGACAAGTGTGAAATAGCTGCTAACATTTTTACCATTTCTCCGAGGGCAGCTAAGACAAACGAAAGAATGGACTAAAAAAATAAAGATGGAAAGAAAGCGTACGGGTGCAAGTGAAAAAAAGAAGTGTAGTTACGGCTCGAAGGCGGCCGAAACCGATGCCCTCTGCTTCCCAGGCGGGCGCCAACGCCGCGCTACTGAACACTTGATGGTGAGGAAAACTGGCAGCGGCACCATGTCCCAGCGCTGTTTACTCACTCGCTTCCCGCTTCCCTTTGACGGAGCTTTGATAAGCGCTGACGTACGTGTAACGGATGGCCAATCTTTGGTCCGGTCCGGAGGCAACGAAGGTAATCGGGCTAATGCGAAAAAAAGTAGCCGCCGGTGGGCTCCCCGAGGAGAAATGCCACCAACGGGCGGATCGAGCAGTGGTGCGGTCGCAAAACTAGCCTCTGACGAGGCCGCACTCTAGAGTATATTACGGAGCACCCACTGCCGTTGTTGTGCTCGTGCCGAAGCTGCTCTTTGTCGTCCGAAACAATAATTTGATGAAAGTCTCCTTGGAAAGAGTAAGAGATAGGGGCCCGGTCTTTGCGAACCTAATATTAAGTGCGAACACAGCGAAACTATAGGAAGACGGCATTGGAGAAAGTAAAAGGCATTTAAACCAAATACACTTTTGAAGACAGTGCCTTCTGCAGTATGAAAGAATCGGTGGATTCGTACTTCCTCTACTTCCTTTTGTTTTCGTTTCCTTTCTTTTCTTTCTCTTTCTTTCTCTTTTTTTTTTCTTTCAACGCTATTATTGAGGTTTATTGCGGGACGATCCGCCAGTGGTCGCAAATTGGATGAACGGTTCCCTACATGTACGGCCTTCTAATATTACCCCTAAGACACACACTTGCAATTAAAGGAAGCGCTAGAAAATCAGGCATCTGCCTGTTCCCGTAGCAGCTGCACCTTAGTTCACACTGTTTTATACCGATTTCTTCGGCTCCCCGCTGTCATTTAAACTTTACTTCGCCAGCTGCAGTACGTTATTGTATTACGTTACTGCCTATTGCTAAGTTTGAAGAAAAGAAATATCAGAAATGATAGCGGTATCCGTAAAGCAGAAGTACCTACAGCAGAGCGTGGTGATTATTTTTAAGCTAGTCTCCTTTATATTTGATGCAGAACTTTGCCCGCTTGGCGAGCTCCCCAAAACTGGTTTTCGAGTCGTTGTCCAGAATGCCCTTAAATTGCGCTCTCACGGATTTTGCATACCCCGAAGAGTCTTAAAATAATGTCCCTTGAGTACCAATCTGAGTTTGGGAAACGGAAAAGGTCGGCGGGGGCTTACCTGACTATTGATGTTGATAAGAGTGTCTGGAGACCCCGCTATTCGACAAGAACTGTGCGGCAACTTACGTAATATGTTTACCAGGATGTCTACCAAGTTGAGATTTCCAAATTCCCTGAGCTTTCGAGGTTCTCCGTGAGCGCCTTTGCGAAATTCCCTGAGTGACACAGAACTTAGTTCTATGTCAAGACGAGCTGACACCATGTTGCCAGATGGTGCCACTCTCTAGTAACCACGTCAAATATTAAAAAATCGATTATTCCAGTTTGAATAGTAAGTACCAGTGCTTACTTTATTCAAGAAGAAAACAGAGGGGATGTTTTAGTAAAATGCACAGCGAAAAAAAATCTTCGAAACAAACCCATTGTTGAACAGTCCTAAATACAAACAAGAAGGAGATGCATACAAAAGCAAATATTTTCGGAGATGAGCTATTTCTATCAAATGATAGCAAGCTTAATGGCGTGAGACTTGAACTTTATCACAAGTGAACTTCTCTCTAACAGCTGATAAACTCAACTGTCCTACTATATTCTCAGCCCACGCACAACGCCCCAGCATTGCGTTTCACTGCTTTAAAGAGTTTATTTTGGTTCGTATAAGGGACAACTGCATCTAGGCGTCAGCCAACATTTCGTTTTTTGGGCTCAAGCTCCTTCAAAGAAGCGGCGGCATGCTTCCTTTCCCGTTCATTCCTCACTGCGTAGGTCTTTTCTGTTCTCGTCCTTCTTCCGCCGCACGTTCACCCCCACGGACCATTTGAAGCATCCTTTCGGTCAGTTGTACAGTCACAGTCCGATTTTTCGGACACGCTAGGGGCCGCGAAAACATCCGAGAAGTCAGGCAATCGGAAAAAAATAAATGCATGTGTTTTACTGCCCTTAAGGTCTAATCTCGCCGCGTGCACATCCGAAAAAGCTCTGAATGCCTGCCAGTACACCTATTAGGCATATCGGTGCTCGTACTGTGACAGGAGATGGCGGGTGCACGCGTGTATAATGAAGGAATACATACAGTTTCCCGTAATAATTGCCCCTTCAAACGCTTTTTATGCTTCACCGCAATACGTTACCTACGCTTCACCGCGTAACATTTTTGTACTGCGGCGAAGCTTAGTTTCGAAAACCGGCATTTAGCAACGCGTCGTGCTTTCCGAGCTTCGAAGCCAATCGCGAGGACCCAATAGCGGAGTTAGTTGCATCGCTGATAGCGGCGAGTACTTTTCAATGAAAAACGCGGCGCAGAACGGCAAGAAGGTAAATAGCGAACGTCTAAACAGCTAGGCCTAGCGTTGCTGCGGTCGTGCCTATGGCTGCCAGTGGATCTGCGTCCGAGAGCGCCGGTTCGAGGCGGCGAGGTAATCAAGGCGACTGCGATGGTGGCTATATTAATGCCGTTTCGGACCTGGGGTCAGGGCAAGAAGTCCAGAAAATTGGACGGCAATGGGTTCTTGCATCGGAAATTTCAGACGTTCTTACACATAGGCTCAATAATATGGAGTACATGGTGGTGCCGCGAAGCAGTCCGAATTATCGGGCGTCCGGGAAAGTCGGTCGTTGACTGTACACTGGCAACTCCTCCAGCCAACGACAGGGCGTCAAAGACAATTCATTACGATTCCTGTCTGTTACTCGAGCCAGGATTACCGCGACTTTCATTCCCTTTTAATAAAAAACAGTAATTTACCTGATAGAAGCACAAATTTCCTTAGTTTTCCCTGAATATTTCCAGACTATTCAAAATTCCTAAGAATTCCCGGTTTTCCTGGTTTTCCCGGTTGGTAGACACCCTGGTCTACGGGCATTGTTATCAAAGAGGAACCAGCTGCCACGTTCTGGCAGGTGGGCTCTCCCTCGATGAATGGGATATATTAGTTAATCAAGAATGCCGCGATTGAGGGATGCGTTAATCGTAGCATCAACAGGAACTAATCCTATATAAATTACGCCTTGGTAGTCCCAGAAAAAGAAAATGTGTGAAAGGGGGGGGGGGGGGGGGTGCGGGGTCACGAATACGTGTCATTCTCATTTGAATGGCTGGCTGACAGATGTT
The DNA here is from genome assembly GCF_023375885.2 of Dermacentor andersoni. Classification (NCBI taxonomy): domain Eukaryota; kingdom Metazoa; phylum Arthropoda; class Arachnida; order Ixodida; family Ixodidae; genus Dermacentor; species Dermacentor andersoni. The sequence continues at coordinate 44,671,812 of NC_092815.1, forward strand.
CACTTCTTGGGGGATGACAAACATCTTCACGAATATCACGAAAAAGAGTGTGCCACTAAAACAAACCACCACAAGTTATAGCACATTCTCGAAGTAAAGAGTTCTGACCATGTAAGAATGTGTTGCTGATTTTCCTGTTACAGCAAAACTTTATGTTTGCTCTTGGTTTCACCTGGGCATTCATTACAATGGGAAGGAGGGTGCTTTAGACTACCGACATTAAAAATGGTACAATTATTGTGTTCACGACATGTTTACAAGCCCCGCAAAAACAGGAATATCGTAACTTTAACCTGAACCATGCAATATTTTGCTTTCATTGGCAGTAACAGCATACCAACATCAGTACTGGAACTGTAGACTAAACGTTATAGACTACTACAGGATGTAATGAAGGCAGATGAAACAAATTTCGAGGACTGATATTAAATGTATGTTTATTTATGCTCTGGTCTACTCTTTTTATTTCACATGTGTGATCTGTGAAGTGTTTCCTACGCATCCCACTTCAGACTTCTCAATCAACAAATATGGTTGAGGTGTGTAGTTATCTTGTGCTTCCAATGCATTGTGTTTTCGATGTATTAACAAGTGTCATATACTTGGATTTCATAACGTTGAATGGCTACAGCTGAACAAAAAGGAAAGCAAAACAAAAACAAGAACACACAGAAAGCGCAAGCACACGGTGCGGAAATAAACAGATGACCACAAGATTGATTCGCTTTTTCATCTGGCTCCTGTGTTCTACCATCTGAAGTAGTCACTAAATTACACATCACAAGCTAGTCGGCGCTTCCTTAGTACATCACACACGGTAAGATAACGAGCGAACGATGGATGCAGAATTTTTCTCCTTGTAAGAATAAATATTTCTTCAAAATGTACGCAGTGGAAGAAAAAGACGTTCTAAAGTGATCTTTTTTTTTCATAGAAACATCGAGTGGGTAATGTAGTTTCAGATGTTCAAACAATATCATGTTTCCAATCTCGGGCCTCATGGTGGAACAGGAGAAGAAAGCCTTTCACAGGGACCTAGTTTCCATACTAACAATTATAATCTCCAAGCGAAACTATCTGCTTCGTTTCCTGACGTAGCGCAGTAACTAAGGAAATTGTCTGTTTTTTTTTAACTGACCTGGTGCCATTAAACCGACGACCGCACGCAACAGAAACATCGCATATGAAGAGCCCCAAGTGAGCTTATATACATTGACTATGTTTTGAGAACGCAGTTCTCTTTAGTTATATAGTTATACTCTGAATAAATGGCGTGAAGGTGCGCCGTGCATATAGACAAAGTGCTCATGATTTTTTTCAAAAACACATGCTTCCGCTCTCTCTCTCTCTCTCTCTCTCTCTCAATTCGTGCTCTAAAGTAGTCAGAAGACGCCCATCCCACGCGGCACTTTGACACTCGCGGCTCTTTGTGATCTCGTTTCAAGCAGAACAAGTGCGCTTAAGTCGATCACCGAATGAGTTTTCCGAACAAGGAACTTTTTTTTTCAATAAACAAATAGCACCCTCCTTTTACCTGACTACAATATGATGGGGACTGTGACGTCACTGATAGCAGCACCATTACCAACCTCGACATGCCATCACCTGTGTCAGCAATCAAAATGCAATTTTTTTTTTATTCGAGACCTGCACGCGCTTGCCGACAGGCGTGCTTTTGCGCGCGTAAACATGTCTCGACAAGCCTTGCATCATGCGCTGCTTCTACACAAGCAGTCTGCTTCAGTATCCGTATTACATTCTCTCTGCTTGGGAGAGCGCTCGCTAAAGTATGGCAAATTCAATTGGCGGAAACAGAAAGCGGAGGCCATATACTAGAGTCACGCCAACGCGATACGACTTTACATGTGCGCGGATGGCAGGCGACACGCGAACTTGCTTCGGTTTCAGCGGCTGCCTGGTTCACTTCGTTTCAGACTGCATCTTGTAAAAGCGTATATCGAATTTGGCGTTCCCTGGCCTCGGGCGTCTCACGCGTATCCGATTCGCGGAGCGCGACGCGGGGACAGAATGCGCCAGAAGTTGCCGCATGACGGCACGGCGATGTTTTTAATACCCTATGCGTAGCTGGCAATGCCGCTTCGCAAAACAACAGCCTCTCCTTAGTGGCGGAGCGTTTGCTGTGAAGGCACACTTGAATCGAATATTCGATCCGCTGTGCCCTCTGTCACTTCTCCATTGGCAGACTTTCCTCTCGCTGTGGTTAATTAGGAATCGCGAATGAAAAATATTGGTTAAAAAATCATGGATAACAAAAGCAGCAGCGGTTCAGTCGCCAAAGTGTCTACATGATGCCGAGAAACGGCCGATGCGACACGGTCTCGCAGTATGCAATCATAACGTGCTGAAAACGCCGGGACAACTGCCCACGAAGAAAATAACATGAGCTTGTGCCGTTTAACTTATATTCCGCTAACTGTTGGTCAGCGAAAACAGAGAGAAAAGAAAAGGAGAGAAACAGAACGAAACTACTTTTTTCCTAAGTGACCAACCTTGTGACAGTACCAACATACTTTAGCGCTAAATGTATTTTTTTTTTGCTTTATGCGTTAGATGGCTGGTGGCGAAAAAAATGTCGCAGGGGATTTTCTTTATCATGTGTTTTGCCCCAATGGCAGGTTTTTTTTTTTTTGTTTTTTTAGTGGGTAACGTCTGACCTACGAGTGTACCATGACTGGCGATGACGGAGGATGTCAGCGTCGAAACAGGAGATCAAGGCCCTCCCTAACTATGGATTTTTGAGCTCACCGCACACGGCTGATATGATGCAATCTTCACCTCACTTATCTTCATGTTGTTTTATGCCTCCCATACTTCAGATGGTCCAATGTACCGTCAAATTTTTTTTATTGCCTAACGATACAATGAATCAGAGTGAATGTACACCATCATGATCGTAAGCATTTGTGTATACGAAATGCTCCTCCTCACTTGCTTAGGTGCCCTCTAAACGAAAAGAAGTATTTTGACTAGCCGAAATCTTGCTTCGATAAGAGCCGAACTCTTGGTGAGAAATATTTATTAAACTGGCAGTAGGGCCTCGGTGGCATATTTTTGTCGACAGGCTACGAAGTAATCATGGACGCACACACAAGAAAAGCGATAGAAACTTTGAATTTTAAAATATCAAGAAAAGACTGAGGACCTCACGAAGAAAGACACATGCACAACGCAAAGAACAAAGCAAATATATACAAAACCAAATGACAACATATACTGATGTTCAACGTCGCCTCACTGGGCCCAGCTAGCGTAGCGTATAAACGTCATGTAATCCATAAAAAGGCAAGGAGTTTAGTGTATAGCATAAGAAATGAAATAAAAAAAGAAATCACGCAGGAATTTCAGTGGCAGTTAATAAGTACGCGTAATCATTGTGCCAGTTGCTCATTTCCACGCATCCGGGTGTGATTATCGTAGGGCATTATCCAACCGGGCCGAACCATTATCAACCGTGATCAGCCGTACTCCGGTGGCGGCTGCGTATGGCGTGGCTGCACGGGCCCTATTTTGAAAGCGATCTGCGATGGGGACATAGTGCCAGAAGTGCTGATAGCTTCGTCTGTGGCGTGTTCTCGCCGCTTACTTCGCGTTGAGGCAAGAGGCAGCACGAAGGTCAATTCGCTCACCGCGGCAGGCGTTATCTCGAAACCGGTCATCTTATGTGACTGACGGATGGGTGGACTTGTTTCCTCGTTGGTTAGGCACACAAATGCTTACACAAATAAAAGAAAAAAAGAAAAAGAAGATTAAAAGCACGGCAGATATATCTGCGGGAGAAAACAAAAGCAGGTAAATGAGAAATGTGCAAATATTATCGATAAAACAAGGCAAAAAAAAAACATACACGCAGAATCTCCCGTGGAAGTTATATAAATGATGCGTAAGCATCTACTGCTAATCATCCGCTGTTTCGTCGTCGTATGCTGCTGTGTTTTGTGTAATTTTGTGAAACACCGCGAAAGATTCGTGAAACGGAGAAGCATGGTCGCAAAACCGACATGGTATCTGACACCAGCCTGAGACGCCGAAGAAGAGGCGAGTAGTAGCAATGTTCATTCATGTTATATGATGGTGCGCTTGGATGATGCCGCTGCTTCGTGGAAGATGAGCACTGGCCGGTGTGCGCTGTAGTACGCGACGTAACTGAACAATGTTACGTTTAGTAGGTCTACATAGGTAGACGGGGTTGATGACACCGCCTCCTCGCAATGCGAACCATTCTCACCCGTGGTCAACCGTACTCCGGCAGTGGTTGTGTACGGCGCGGTTGCGCGGGCCTTACCTTGAAGGCGATCTGTGATGGAGACATAGTGCGTCGAGTGCTCATAGCTTGATGTGCGCTGTGTTCTCGCCACTTAGTTCTCGTAGAAGTGAGAGGCAGCACGAAGGTTAATTCGCTGGCTTCTGCGGGCCCTAGGTTGAAAGCGATCGCCTTACGTGACGGATGGACGGACGGGTTTCCTCGTTGGGCAGGTATGGAAATGCTTACACATTTAAAATTATCTCTACAGCCTAGTGCG
>NC_092815.1:44678852-44733852 GCF_023375885.2 Dermacentor andersoni
CATCTAGGCACCGGTTAAGGCCTCGCGCAGCGCTTGCCGATTACTTTTCGACGAGCAACCGGAATGATGGCTGCTGAGAGAATGAAGATAGCCGGGGGCGTAGGCACAGAGGCAGCTTCCTTTGCGACCAACGCAGCAATGCTTGCAGCGTTCTATGGCAGCCACATGGACACGAGAAAAACCTAATGGTTTAAGCTTTGCATATCATTTCGCCAACGCTCGGACGCCTCCCATCTGAGCGTCGCCTAAATGCGCCGCACAATTTAGAGCAATTTGCATAATTATTCTCCCTGTTGGCGTCTGCGCCTTCTTCTGTTTGCCAGGAACACTGGGCTCGCCGCGATCTCAGTTCGAATGAGAAGCATACGCGCAACCGTTGTCTGCTTGTTCCTCCAATCCCGGTGATGGCTACTGCTGCCTACGCGGAGCGCTGCTTAAGCGTCTACTTTCGCGGATAAACTGCAAAGTTCTTCTACTGCAGCACAACTTAAATACGCTAGCGTTTAAAAGGCAGCTTACTTGGGCAGCAAATATTTTGGCATTGGCAGCGATGACGACAAAGGAAGAGTTGAATCTAGATTAGACTAGGGGCACTATAACGTAAAACTATTCCAAACTTTTCTATTCCAATTCTGCTATCAGCCCTCCACGATTGGTCAAAAACTTTTTTCGACCACCCCCACTTCACCTGTCTGTCACGCGACGTCACGAAAGCCGCGATACCTCCCCATCTGATATGATGTGTCCACACTGATTATGCATGATTTGACAGAAAAAAGAAAAACAGCTATTTCTGATTCGACCCCTTTTCGCCATTAGCCCTCGGCTATTGGTAAAAAGTTTTCGGGCTGCACCCACTTCACCTGCCTGTCACGCGACCTCACAAACCCGCAAGAACTCACCGCGTCAAAGTGACGTGTACGCCATAAATATGCATTAATATGCCGAACAAAACTGAATTTTCTTCGGAATAGCCGCAGGCTGCCCCGTTCCGAAAGGAATAGAAGATGGCTGCCGCCGATCGCTCAGACGCTGGCTACTCGCACCTGCCGGAGAGCATGGGTGTGTTTGCGTATAATAAAACTTCTTGCGCGGCGGTGTAACGTTTTCGAGCACTTTCGGCCCGTTTACACCCTCATTCTGCCAACTCTTCTTTGCTGAGGGTCTGTTTTAGCGTCATTCTTGAGCTTCCGTTGCATGCCGCCACGATTTTCGACCAGCCACCGCAAGCTAAGTAAGGGAAAGCCGACCAATCGTAGACGCTGGCACCACCCTCTTCATCCGGTTATCCACTTTCAGTGCAGTGGCTAAGCCCCATCGAATCCCTCTCCACTTGAGCGTTTTCTTCGCCTCTTGTCAGGCAATTAGATACGACAAGCCGCTCAGTGTAGGCAATGTTATTCGTTTTTCAAGCAAACAAAAGTGACCGCCTATGAACGAGGAGAGCGTTTGATTGGTCTGTTCAAACAACCCTGCGGGTGACCGCCCGGTGCTTGCGTTGGTGGTTACGCAAATTTGACGTCAGGAGATTGGAATAGAAACATATTGGAATAGTTTTACGTTATAGGGCCCTAGAGCTAGATTAGCAGCGTTTGCCTCACGCGTATGTAGCGGTTGTAGTAGGGCAGTAGTGCAGTAGCATCTGCACTATACTAATGCTTTATGAGGAAATTCTACAAAACTATGAGAGCAAGCTAGAGTGGAACGGGACACTTAAGAAGCAGATTACATGTCATTTTTACAAGCAGTGGCATGTTTTCATGCAGGACAGTGCAGGTTGCTGTCTTGTGACTTTCTTGTAAAGAGATTCATCCCTTTACGAGAGAGAGACCGAAATGTTCGTAAGGTTATCTGGCGTCCTCTAGGCCACAACAGCTCCTTTGTTTTTGTTTTGTTTTTAAGACAAAGCTTTCTTTTCTTTGCACCGCGTAAGGCTGACAAGGAAAATATTTTTGCTTTCACATTTTCTTGCACTCTGGTCGCATTGTTTTTCATGGGATATTAAAACACTGGAACGTGTAAGGAACACAGACAAAAGAAGTGCGTCGAGGAAAAATTAAAACAATTTATTTTAAGCAAACACCAGCACCTGTGCTTGTCAGCCATAGTGTTGCTTAAGTAGAAGATATTTCTTACTTCTACAGGCACCTGACCAGTTTCGATGACTGGCCGAGGTAGGTAGGCACTCCAATATAGCGCCCAAATGCAAGGTAGGTCAAACCAAGTGCTCATCATCTCGTGTGGGAATGCAAAGGCCTAAGGAGGAGAAGGAGAGGAATGAAAGGCATAGGAAGTCTAGCTGATAGGTCCCCGGTTAGCTACACTGCGTGCAGGAAAGGGAGATTAACTCTTTGGCTACCGCTGTATATGCGCTTGTTTTCGGTGCTTTTTTGTTTTAGCATTGAGTAGTCGCAACGTATATTGCGATACACAAAACCATAGCCTGATCACTGGCGTTTCGAATGTTTACCAGCAGCTCAGACAAGTTTTGAGAATTCGTATGTGAAACTTCAAAAAAGCGTCTAAAGAAATACGAAGGAAAGCAATAATTTGCGATTTGTAGTATAAGTGGTGAGAGTAAAAAAGAAATCCTAGAACACGAAGCACGTCTTTGGAGTTGTGCATCCAAAAGCATTAATGGCCCATTGAACGTCGCTGTACGGTCCTTCGAGTATTACGCTGCGACCAATGTACCACAGCGGTACGTGCTGCCGAGCCAGCAAGCAGCAGCAGCCTGCGGTGCCGACGCCGAATGCCACCGAGGTCCTGCGCGGCAAGAGACCGAGGGAGCAGCAGCTAAGCCCAGTGGGGCTGAGAGACAGATACGGACGCGCCCCGGCTTCCGATGGCGAGGGTGACGTGACGTTACAACGATGCCTTCTCCCCTCACGCAACACTTTCCGCGCTACTGCGCAAGCAGGTGTCCCCTTTCGCCCGCTCCGCTCCATCTAGGCGTGCTCGTAACGTGGCGTCAGAGCCAATGGGAATTTACCTACCGTTTCGCTGCTACAGACAACAGACACCGGCATTTTTGGTCAAGGTATATTTTGATGTTTTCGCATCAGAAAATCTATAGCATACAAAATTTGCACCTGCTTGCCAGTTTCCAAACTTTGGAAGTCGGGTGACGCAAAATAATTATTATAAAACTTTGTTGGCGTCGATAGCAGCCGTAATGATGTCCGTGTTATAAGGAAAATCCGTATATTTGCAGCATATCTTTCGCATGGAAGATATGTTTTTTACAGCAGGCACCTGCAGCAAACACCTGCAGTAGGCAGGATTTGCAGCAGTTACCGGGTTTCCTTTTTTGCTGCATTCTTTAGGCTCGCGAAGCCAGGTTGTCAGGTCAGGGAGCGCAAAAAAAAGCCTCCTCATACTTGAACAATGTATTGTATCAGCTTTTCTGTGCATTCAAAGTGGTCTATAGTGGGCGTTCAACAGGCACTGCAGACTCCACATCCCTTGTTCGGTTCCAGTACAGTGGTGTATAATGATGCGGAGTGTTGCGCAATATTGTATAGTAATCAATAAGGGCACTTGCACAGGCGGTGCTCAGAATGTAAGACAACCCTCGGTCGACGGTAGGTCTGAAATCGACTGAGTGCTCTTGTGTGACTGAAAACCTCACACGACGAGAAGGATTGCTCGTAATAACTTGTACATACGCAGTCAAAGCGCTGGTGGATAAAAACAACCCATGGTGTGGAAAATAAACTTGCACTCAATATTAGCCTGACATAATCATAAACATAACACGGACTCGTGAACATCTACCCCCTGTACGAGGCAATTTTAAAATGACCTCTACGTTGGATTGGAAAATTATACAACCCGAAAGAAGCTTCCGTACCTTCACTGATGTTGTAATTTAAACATTATGTTGCCGAGTCAATAAAAGCGCAAGTCTCGCGTCTCTTTCTGTAAAAAGTTCTACGAGCATTGGAAGCTAGTTTCGACGGTACTCCCAGTACAAGTTTTTTACCTTTCCAAACTCTCCAATGTGCCGAAAATTGTCAAGTATGACAACTACTTGTAGATGAAGTTTAGTCATCATTACAGATGATGCATGACGTTTCTAATAAAAGAATTCCAACGCAAATGTTTAACAACGCTTAGAAGTACTGTAGATCAAATTGACCGATTTCTATAGGCGCGTTAAAGAAAGAGTTAAGGGCTGAAAAGAAAGAAAAGGAAAAAAGGGAGAGGCACATTGCAGTGCGATCACTTTCCGAAAAACGTACCCGTCTAAGGAAGCGATGTCGTTCGAGGAATGGGCCCCGCCGCGGGTTGACATCACAGAAACCTACAATGGAGCTTTGCGAGTGAAGCTTTGTTACTAAGCCACAATCAGCCCGATCTCCCTTCCGCTTACCCTCTTTCCCAAGTAGGCCTTTTTCCAGCATTTAGGTATGTTATTAATGCGTTAACATTCCTAGGGTAGTTCTCGCACTTTCCGCATCCAGGCTGCTGTGCTAAAGTAACAGGGTTCTAAACCAGCCATCGAATAAAATTGGATCACTGAGTTTGTGCCAACGTGCACATACGTGCCTAACTTCAACGAAGCTCTTTCACACCGATATCGGTCACTGTAGATGCTGGACTGGATAGGAACAGCTTTTCGAAGATACTCTTTGACACCGACTTGAAGCACTCGGTCTGTGCCCACGACCTTCTCTAGTCTTTAATAAACCTCCTTCATGCCAGCTTGTGTCACTGGCTATGTGCCGCTGGGTATGTTCCGCTGGGAATGTGCCGCTCTACTAAGAACGGAAAGCATCCCTTAAATTTATCCGATGTTGAGCAGAATCGAACCCACAAAAACTCCCGTGTGCTTAGATTAAGGAAAGAACCCCAGGCAGTTCAAATTATTCCGTAGTCCCCCCAACTAAGATATGCCTCATAATGAGGTCGCGGTTTTGGCACGTAAAACCACGTAATTCTCACGTCACAAAGGTTCCGCAATGATAGCAACCCGACGTATTAGCAGGCTGGGCCACAAGTACACTGGTTAGGCTGCCACTTTCACTGTATACGCCTTTCGCGCCAAAACGCCTTAGCGAGCTGCGCCACGAATGCACGGGGTATGTGCTGCTCTTGATGAACATCTCACCAACTTGGGTCACTGAATATGTGCGACTGAGTTTGTGGCAGGCACCGGCGCTCCACTCTTCTCGTCTCTGAAGCCACGCGCGGACTTCTCGGCAGTACCACCATGGCGGCTGTCGGATGACGCGTTTCTCAGCGTTAGCAAGCATCGGAGCACTAAGCATGTTGGATGCCACCCCAGGCTTCGCGGCGGCGGCACTAGATGGCGCCAAGTGTTCATAGGGAAGCGCGAAAGAGGAATCCCGCAGCAGTACGCACCTCATACATAACTCGTTTCGATGGCGGCAATATGTCTTGTGGCTATATGGATTCAATGCTAACGCGTTACCGTTGACAGTCATCGGTAGATGGGGTTTGCCGAATCTTTCTCTCTCCCACTTTTTCTCTTTTCCTTTGTGTGCCTGTCGGCGATGCAGACTTAAACGGTCATTTTGCTGCGCATAGCTTAACCGTATTTCAGATGGGTCGCTTTCCTCGCCCTCTTTGACAGACCACAGTGCCATGAGGAGAAGCAGCTGGTCCAGGTCCATTATGTCTTCTCTGGTCACACGCAGGGCCGCACTACACGTCAGCCTCCCTTGACTGTGGCGCGCCGGGAACACTCGTTAGTACAAAAAATGACGGCCATTCCACTCTATGAAAATAGAATTGAAGCGAAAGCTGACGACATTCAAAGCTCTCAAACGAAAAGCTAAGTGCTTTTGCTGCCATTTCATTTTCATAGAGTTGAATGGTTGTCATTTTTTGCGTTGCGAGTCTGGCGTCGCTGCTCGTTCGGAAGTGCCCGGGCTCGCGATTGTCGTTTTCATTCAGCATCGGGGGAACGTTGTTCGTCGGTGGTCGTTTCGCGCCGGCGCCGTTTACATTCTCGTTGCTGTTCCGTCCGGCGCTCCTCGTACGCATGTTGTTCTTCGGGTGTACAAACTATACGTGTCCACCAATACCTCTACTGCTTATATACAGCGAGAACCTTGACGTCACGCTATTGTTCACGGTGAGCGTTCTGATCTGTTCCGCATTTGTACATCTGCGCCGCTGCACTGCACCCGTATGGGTTTTTTTGAGAAATCACTAAGTCCGTTTCCTTTGCCGGACACCAAAAAGACTACGGAAGGTTAGTCAAATATAGCTTTCGCTGTAATAAACGACTTCCCGACTGGCGCATACTCCCGCGGAATAGCATGAATGGAGCAAGGCTACGTCCTATATATGCTGGTTTCTGTAACTCTGCCGGGCGAATTCTGCCTACGCGGCGTCGCCGTGGATGGGCCAGGCGAGGCCCTCCGTTAGCGTCGGCACCTCTCTCTTACCATCCATCAAGCTCGGCGTGAGCGGGATTAGGCCTTTAATAAGCGTACTAAGGAATGGCCTACCTACACTTCCATTTATAAAGTATTTCACCCCGTTGGGCCAAAGTAAACGCAGCGTGCAGGGCGCGAGCTTGGCGGCGCACCTCGTAATATGACGTTTCGAATGATTATGCTTCAGCAGTCGGCAGGCGTCCCGTCTTTCTCCTTCTTTACAATGTCGACACACTTTGCAACCTACGTGGTCCCCTTAGCGGCTCTATATTTTCCGCTGACCGTTAGCGCCTTTGCGACCATCTGCGTGCATTAGTTCTTGTAGGGTGCTGGTCGAGGACCTGGCCAGGTTGCCAGATGCGGCGTGGCTGCGTCGCTGTGGCAGCTCTACCGTCATAACACTGCATGGTATCTGTCCCCTTCTTCTCCGAAGAAGAAACGACGCTTCTCTGCAGTGCCACGTTGTGAGTGTGCGTGGAACGCTCTTCTGCCGCCGCCGCAGTGACGCTGCGTTCCAAAAGACTTCCTGTCGCGGGTCGTATCGCTGTGCTAATGCCAGAAAAGAAGCAAGTTGATAGAATGTACGAGGGGCCCCTTTGTACTCTGTTAAATAACAGAAATGCTGTCATCGTCTCAAGTCCCGATATCAATAACTTACGGCGCACTTATAAATTGCTTCTAAAAGTTTGCGTGTTCTACACTGCAATTCAGCAAAGCGAATTGCCTGTAAAATGTGCGTGAGCACTTTCCATTTTTTATTGTATATTATGTAAATATTCTGTGTCACTTGCGCGCTTCTTCTATTTAATAATAATTTATGCAACCCTATACCTGCTGGCACCGAATACTTCAAGCTTCCACAATACACCGCTCTAGTTAAACGCAGCGATTGTCCCGCGTTTGCGTGTCAGCCCGAGTCATACTTCTACGTCCTCTCCTTCAGCCCCTCTTTTTTCTTTTTGCATATTCAACCAACGAGCACTTATACGCAAATGAGCGGCCACCGCTTTTCGTGCACCGCTCCACTTTTCTTTTTAAATGTCCTCACCCACGCTTTCATATTCTCCTGTGTTTTCCTTCGCGAGCAATTTTTATTCGCGCCATCGCGCCCACTTCGCCACTCCGAGCGCGCTGTGGATGCCGGAGAGGGAGTGACACGCTAGGGAGTGGGCATAGCTAATTTATGCGCACAATCTGTAAACCACTCACACGGCTCACGCACGACTGCCACCGAACTGTCCTCAGCGCACACCTGCGAGAAGAATTCTGATCGGATTGGTAATCTCGGCCGAGTATAACGCCGCTCTCTTCAAACCAGGATTGGGAAAGGAGTCGTCTTGTTATTCTTCTTTTCGTTGGGCTGTTTTCTCTCTCTGAGCCGATTGAATCGGCGGCTAATTGGCCCCGCTGTTGTCTATTCTGCTGACATAATATAGCCTCACTCGAGCTGAACACGAATGAGCGAGCACTGTGGTCTGACTGACGGAGCGAGCTTTGTTTCATGTCCTGGCTATTGCAGAGGAGCGGCGAATCTATTTGCCTCAACGTGCGCAAAACGGAAAAGGAAAAACATGCCGCGTGCGCGTGTGGTAGCCTTGGCAGTATTTTTAGCGATCCTTTATTATGAGCATTTGTAAGTAATTATAAGCATTTGCACATTACAAGGCTCTTCATTCATCATGTTCATGTGTTGCCGTTACGTGGCCAGTCTATATATATATATATATATATATATATATATATATATATATATATATATATATATATATATATATATCTTTTTCTCAACGAATGCCTACAATGTTGTCGTTAACCAGGAAAAAGTCAGATAACAAAAACTGGTAGCTTAGCCAACGCAATTACCGGCTGGCTACCTTTGGAAGCGGGAAGGTACAACGGTAATAAAAGGTTATTGAAGAGCACAAAGGGCGAAAAAACGCAGCTTAGGTGCGCAGACTGGCCGCTCGAGGCACTTGGCGTGAATTCGTGGGCTTTTCTCACGCTCGGAAAAACAATTTTATGTAGCCCGTATTGAGGAACAGAAATCTGTATCGGGAGTTTTTCATGTCGCTGTGCAATGTTCTCATGGACACTTTTTATCTAACTTTAATATTTGAAAAGGTGATTTATTAACTAGGATTAATTATGAAATAAGGTATAATGAATAAATCATTCGAGTACCTCTAAGTGACATCAAACAACATTACCTTGGTTCTGTCCAGCTCCGTGGCATTTGCATATTTTTAAAATCTTGCTAAATTTAGCTGGGACACCCTATATACCTACGACAAACAACGGAAATCACATAATGAAATCCAGCAAAAGGATTAGGTGGAAATGTCATAAGTGTCGTAAGCTCGAAACACGATTATTATTCGTAGTGCAGGTATGAGTTCGTAATTATGAAATTACTGTTCTTGTTTGTTTGTTTGTTTGTTTGTTTGTTTGTTTGTTTGTTTGTTTGTTGTGAAAAGCATCACCATTGTTTCGCTGATTTTGCAGCAGGCTTTTACAGAACGAAGCGGCAGCCAACATAGAACAGAGCAATAAACCGGCTGCAGAGTGTATAACAGAGAGAGAGAGAGAGAGAGAAAGCAAGGACAGGAAAGACAGGAAGGTCAACCAGAAGAGCACCCGGTTTGCTACAGATTAACGGGAAAACCTATAGCACGTAAACAATATTCGTCGTAAAACAATCTATTTGGGTCTTCACCACATATCAAAGAAACACGACAACAGGTGCCCTGTCAACAATATTAAATATTAAGTCCACTGAAAAAGAAGCACGCAGCACGCTTTTATGAAATGCAAAATAATAAACATGTTGTTTTACGCGCCAAAACCAGGATCTGATAACGAGGCACGCCGTAGCAGGGGACTCCAGAAATTTGGACTACCTGCGGTTTTTTAACGTGCACCTAAATATAAGTACACGGGCGCTTTTGCATTTCGCCCCCATTGAAATGCGGTCGCTTTGGCCGGAGATCAATCCCGCGACCGTGTGTTGAGCAGCGCAAAACCATAGCCACTGAACAACTGCTGCTGGTGAATGCACGATAGGCGCTGTGTTTATGGAAACCGGCATCCTGCAGCAGTTGAGGTGCTGGTAACGGGGGTACATTTGGGAGACCATTGCCACCTTTGCTTCTTCACTCGCGCCTTCGTCGCCAGGCGTGCAAGGCACAAAGAGAAAGAACCAGTAGGCCAGAGAAATTGTTTGAAGGCCTTACTATAACAATAACCACGACAAAATGTGAGATCCCTCTATCACTGGCATCGACACAAAACGCGTTGCACTACATCAACGGATGCATTGCACGCGTGCTGTGGCAATCTTTCGTGGTTGAAATTTGCTTAGTATGGTTCAGATTTCATCTCTCAAGATATTGCTCAATGAGGGCGCGTTGGCGCTCGCTTGCACGCAATGTTAGCGCCTGTACATATATTCCGAACAGCGTAATAAAACTAATTTCCAGCATTCATTCTCTATGTATTGTTTCTTTCTTGGTGTGCGCAGTCTGTTCAATTTCCCGTTGCCAATATTAATGCAAGTGCTAGTGGGGCTCTTGCATCCAGGTGAAATTTGTTGAGCGACTCTCACAATCCCTTCCATCTTTTGCGATATCTCTCTCAACACATTGTTTTCTTTTTAAGTTCTTTTTTTTTTCCTTTTTTTTCCTGCCAGAGAGCTTCATAGCCACTCGCTTCCTTCCTTGCTTTTCAAACAATGGCGCTTACTACGGAGAAACGACCGTGTCTTGAAAGCTGCCTCGCTCTTGCGGCTCTCCACCGTTACTTGTTTTTCAGATTCTGGCCTGGGTCAGAGTCCTTGCCAGTTCCTTCTCGTTGCTGCTCTTGGCTTTTTCCGATTGTGCCGATTGTCGAAGCCTACGGGACAAACATACAGAGAACGTTGGGTGCGCTCCACAGAGGAGCAGTATGGGCCCGTTGTTAGCAGTGCGCGTAAGTGGGCCACGGAAGAACAAGCGAGGTGCGGTCGCCAATAACGAACAGGACGTGAGGTAGACAAAAAGCGATCGCGGTTTCAGGTCATCAATCATTTTTACTCCCAAGCTGTCCCCTTAGACGCGCGCGTGCTTTTGCGTACGCGTGTGTGTGGGAGGGGGCGGGGCGTGGGCGTGTGTGTACGTGAGTGCGTGCGTACGTGTATGTGTGTCTATGTGGGTGCGTGCACGCATGCGTGTGCGTGTATGTGCGTATGTGCGTGCGCGCATGCGTCTGCACACAGTTACACACATGTACTTGCGTATTTGTGTGCTTTCGTACGCCTGTGTGTGTGCGTACGTGTGCGCGTGTGTGCATGTGTGTGCATGTGCGTATGTATACACACACGCACACACATGTACGTGCGTACGTGTGCGCGTACGTACATGTGTGTGTGCGCGTACGTGGGTGCGCGCGCGAGCGTTCCTACATGCATGTCTGCGCGTGTGTATGTGTGTGCATGTGTGTATGCGTGTACACACATGTACGTGCGTACGTACGTGCGTACGCACACGTCTGTGTGTGCGTGCGTACGAGGGTGAGCGCGTACGTGTGTATTTGTGTGTGCGCGCGTGCGTGCGTACGTGCGTGTGTGCGTGCGTGTGTATGTTTGTGCATGTGTGTATCCGTGTACACACACGTACACACATGTACATGTGTACATGCGTTCGTACCTGTGTGAGTGTGCGTCTATATACGTGGGTGCGTACATACATTCGTGTGTGTATCCGTGTCTCAGTAAGTACCGACGTTTATTGTAATCGCGTCATGTTTGCTTTCATTTTCCCGGCTGTATAAGTGTGGAATAAACAACGCATGGTGCCAGTGCAACGGTTTTCAGGGACCAAGTCAAGATGCCTAGAGCGGCTTTTACCCCTGAAAACCTTACAAATTTTCTGGATAAATAAAGATTGATTGATCGATTTATGTCGGTAGGTACGTGTGTTTGTGTGTGCGGGTGTGTAAGTGGGTGCGTGCGTACGACTGTATGTGTCTGTGCACGTGTGTATGTGCGCAGGTACACACGTAACCACAGGTACGTGTGTGCCCGCATGAGTTCGCGCGTACGTGTTTGTGCGTGCGCTTGTGTACGTGTATGTGTGTGTACATGCATGTACACACATACACATGCATATGCGCGTGTGTGTACGTGGGTGCGCGCGTACATGTGCTTGCGTATATGCGGGTGTGTGCGTGTGTATCTGTGTGCATGTATGTGTGCGTGTACACACACATACACACATGTATTTGTGTACGTGCGTACATACGTGAGCGCGCGCGTACGTGTGTTCGTGTGTGCGTGCGTGTGTATGTGTGCGCATGTGTGTGTGCGTATATATACATGTGTACACACACGTACACATGTACATGTGTATGTGCGCACGTACGTGTGTGTGCGCGTGCGTGTGCATGTGTGTGCGTGCGTAATCGCGTGTACACAGTACACACATGTAGGTGTGTAAATGCGTCCGTGTGTGTGCGTGCGTGTGCGTACGTGCGTGTGCGTACGTGCGTGCGTATGGGGGTGGGCGAACCCTTCTGCCTATCAGCAGCGTGCGATGCAAATGGCTGCAGAACGCTGTAGCCTGGCATTTTGGGCTCTACTCCATAATCAAGGTTGGGAATAAAAGCTGTTAACCCGCGGCAGACCCTCGGTCGAGGCTTGATGCTTCATGCTTTCGTTTATCTCTAGACCGAGCATCCCCGCTATGGCACTCGTCCTCTGCCAGAGTCGATCATCCTTGCTCACGCCGTTATGTGTCCTTCCGCCTTCAATTTTTTTCTTCTTCCCCCTTTCATAATATTAGCCTTTAAATAAGTAAGCGCCTTTCTGCGACCCGTTCCGTCCTATCAACGTTGTATACTACGCCAGCCGATCCCTAATGGGCGATCGATCGCCTCACGCCACTTTTGCATTACCTAACTTACGCCTGTCGCTTCCACGCTCTTCTGTTTAAGCATTATTGAAAAGCAATGGAGAGATAGAGAGAAAGCAGGAAAAAGAAAAGACGTGAGCATTAGCGAAAACAGCGTTTCCCCTTGACTCTGGAATCTTCTGTGCGGCGCGAGTGCACTTGCATATTTGAGACATCGCTTATGCAGGATGCAAAGTTATTTAGTTTGAGCGAAGCAGAAAGGCCATAGAGTGGGCGCCGGAAGAAGTAAGAAGTTTGAAGTATACAGGAAAGGGGGCGTGACGACAACATAGCAGCCGAGCACTTGTCGAGGTAGATGCCCGAGTAACAATATCGAGAGACGCGCCCGCCTGGGATATTATTTCTCCGCAGTCAGCGACGTTTCTGTCTGTCTTTTTCATTCTTGCCATTTTCTTTTTCTTTCCTGCTCCCAAGTATTAAATTTGCTGCGCCTGTGTAAACACGAAGAAGGCTTGCCTTAGGTGGAGGCCCTTGCAAAATGTTAAAGATCTCATTCTCTTTGCCAAGCTGTTGTGGGGTGTTTCGGCACGCGTATACTTGAGTGCGCCTATGCCTGCACGATAACATGTACCTTAAGTTCCTCTTCATAGTCCTTGGGCTACGCATTTTATGAGTATCAATTTCTGCTTTTTGCGGATAATTTAATGCGGAAGATTTACTTTCTTTCAGAACTGTTGAGAATGTATGTGATATAGATGAGGCATCAGTCTCATTCGGTATGCCTGAAGATCACGATGTTGATGGTGGGATGTCTCATATAAGAGAGCTGCTTATGAGAAATAGAAAGTGTATAAAATGTGAATATCCGTCCCCAAGGGAAATGGCCGTTAGTTTTGACTACCCGAGATATTTTTATGCTGATCATTGCATTCGTGGATGCAGGTAATACACAGGCAGATAAACTATGTGTTGTGTAAAGGAATTTTCAGAGAGAGCGAGAAAGAAAATAAATCCTACTCAACTTCACCTTATCTGGAATATCAATCGATCCCAAAGAGAAATGTTGCATTTTCTAGCATCTCTAGGTTCTTTGTGCTCTTTCTCTAAAGCACCACCAAGAGAAACACTCGAAGGCGTCTAACTGCTGTCGTCGTGCTTTGTCAGTGTGTTGACGTACGCTAAATAATCTCGTACAATAAAAAGGTAGGGAGGTTGACGTATTGTTTCTTGCAGTTCGAGTTGGGCACATTGTTATGGTTATTTTTTTTTATGGAACCACTTACTGAAATTAGCTTCTCAGTAACAGCGTAGTTGAATCCCTCGCAATATCTATCTAAGAGGGGGTGGACCGAGAACGGGAGATCCAAATATTAGCGGGCACATTCTTGAAGTTATAGCTTTTAAAATGAGCAATAATTACCTTATTTCATATCGAACCAGAAAGTTGCAATGAGACTTGTTCTTTTCCTTGCCTTTCAATGCAGTGAAGTACTCTACGTTTGAGATCATGTCTTAATTACATTGGCTCAAGGTGAGCTCAAAGTAATGTAAAACGCAGTAGGCAAAACAATATAGACGATTTTACTTTTTTCTTTGGGGAAGGAGCTATGTGAAATGATGACAATTCACAAGACCAGGACGAAAGACAGGGAGAAGGCAGAGACGCTAATCAGAAGAGCGTCCGGTTGGCTACCCTACGCTGCGGGACGGTACAACAGAAACAGCAAGATTAGATAGATAGATAGATAGATAGATAGATAGATAGATAGATAGATAGATAGATAGATAGATAGATAGATAGATAGATAGATAGATAGATAGATAGATAGATAGATAGATAGATAGATAGATAGATAGATAGATAGATAGATAGATAGATAGATAGATAGATAGATAGAGAGAGAGAGAGAGAGAGAGAGAGGGAATATGCAGCTAGCTTGCGCAACCACGCAGAGGTCACCACTAAGTCAAAGGTGTCTTGTGCGAACACTCGAACAATCCGCGACCAGGAGGTACCGGCTGTTATTATGCACCATGGTCATGGTCATACAGTAATGTTGAGAATAGTCCAGTGTGCCCAACAGTGAAACGGTGAAAGCGTCTTAGTTTTGCCCTGTGTTTCGTACTTGCCCAGGGACTGTATTCGTATATAGCAAAACAGAAATACTGCAAGGTTTTCGTTTTTATTTTATTTTCTTCTTTTTCGGGGTGGGGGGCGGGCATTTGGGTTGTTTGAATGCTTTGTCATTTTTATTGTTGCTTGAAGGTTTTACCTCTTTGATGTGCCCCTTCACTCTCTTCCCGCCACTTGTCCTGGCCATGTGTTTTTTTTTTTTTTTTGTTTCTAGCACGTATATAAACGCCTGCCTTACAGTAATGGCTATTTAATTGCACTTCAACGCTTGTGTTTGTCTGCTTCTACATTCTCACATGGGTTTAGGAGTGTGCTGCCTCTGCGGCGACTATGACCAACCAATTAGCCCACCACTATTTCATAAGCATCTTCCTATTCAATTGGTATAATTCTTATTACTGCCTACTACCTCCCAGTCGTTCCTAAAGAATGCCAGTTGAGTGATGATAATTTCGACTGGGACAGTGTGAGATGTCATTCGCGCTTGGTCGCACTCGTTGTTTTCTTCTATGCGACTCAGCAGCAGGTTATCCGCTTTTGCAACATGGTTCTTGGCTTCCTCTCTCGGAATTTGCAGAAGCTGACAACGCGTAATAAAATGAAAATAAATGCCTCTGATACACATCCTTTGTATTAGTACTCGGATTCTGCCCTCTGTATGACGACGTTGAAAAAGCAGAAACACTAATAGAAAACATGTGTCAAAGAATGTAGTTTTTTTATTCGTTGAACTTGTGTTCAGAAATCAAAGCTGCACTTCACTGACAACGATAATGGCCATCACTGTCGTTGGTTGATGAATCAAGTCCACCCTGCTGAAATCCATACGCTATATATACAGTTGTTATTGAACATTCGAAA
This sequence comes from Dermacentor andersoni, assembly GCF_023375885.2. Classification (NCBI taxonomy): domain Eukaryota; kingdom Metazoa; phylum Arthropoda; class Arachnida; order Ixodida; family Ixodidae; genus Dermacentor; species Dermacentor andersoni. The sequence continues at coordinate 44,694,140 of NC_092815.1, forward strand.
GCAGTCAACTAGGCTTGCGCAGATTCTAAATGGTACTAGGTATGCATTCGTGTCTTATGTGCAATTTCATTAGACAGGTATGTCTCGTTATAGAATACACGACGCCATCAAGAGAATTAGTACAGTAGTCAACATCAGGCGTCTGCGAATTTGCCCAAATGTACTTAGAGCAGTTAAAGAGTTAAAGCAAGTAACCAGAACCCTACAAATATGTCAAGAGGTCCACATACTCCACAAGTCCTCACAGCTGAGAATTGAGGTGCAATGAGTACGGAGACATCATTGGAATCGTTTCTGCGACATGCATGCAGAGCAACTGACTCGATCACCTGCATCACCTGAGACACCTGTATCTATTCTTCGGATCCTCGCACTCTGCACCAAGCACTGAAAGCCACTCTCCGACCGCACACACACGCCGTGTCTCTGCTTTCTTCCCCGTATGCTTACCCGGCTGCCGGAAATAAAATTTCTTCAGGGGTTTCAGGCTGGAGTGGCTGTTACACAATCGGTTTCTTCTGCTTGGGGATGGATAGAAGACGACCACGCAACGTGCTGCAAGTGCTCGCCTCCTGTGGCAACGTCAGATTCTTGACACCTGCTTTGGATGCGCCCTGGAACGCAAGCGACCAGAGTCAAGAACTTAAGAAAAGCTGGACTGAAGCCAGGCCTACCCGAAAGCTGCAAGCGTTGGGTGATGAACAATAAGTAAGTCTGCAAAGACACTGTTGCTGTTTTTGCGTGGCGCATGCAATTGGAAGCTTTTATTCAACTTTCTTTTGTATTGTATTTCTCGCGGCAAATCACCCAGAATCAAAAGGAAAATATTGGAGACAACATTCACAAACTCTCACATGTGGCAACCGCGCATCGTACTGGTGCGTAACGTAGTTATCGCGATAAATCTGTTAAAGCCATCAACGACTTATATAAAGGTTATACAACGCGCGAGTGGGCAAAATTGCTTCGTCTCTCAAATAAAGCACCGACTGCGCCCAGAATGCTCAATACATATTTTTTCTGACTACTTTCAGAAAGTAGGCAGAAGGGCCCTGAATACGTTCAGGGCCCAAATTCACGTAGCTGTCGTCTCAACGAATGAAACGGCCAACTGTGCTGACGAATCACATAATAAAAAAATATCGCGGGGAAAGTGTTGACACTTGTGTGCAAACGAGGGGCGCCTTTAACTAAACTCAAGAGCCATTCGCCAACTTTGAGTTGCGAAGGCAACCGTAGAATCAATAATAGTTTCAAAACCCTAGTGTCTTTGCACTAGGGCTGTCAGCACAACGATTTCACAAAGTACACGGCGGACTAACACGACCGGAAAGTCACCGAGCCTCTTTCATTATCTTGAATACCACTGGGACTAAATGCACCGTGTAGTGCTGCCCAGTCGCCGCGTGAAGCTAGTGTGAGTAATCTTTGACCAACCCTGCGAGGAGCGACCAGCACGCAACTTTCGGGGTCCCATCAATAATATGCAAATTTTTGAGCGATCAGCCGGCGCCGAAAGTACGCAGCCACGCGTAAGACGAATAACGGCGGACGCGCACAAGCAGCTCGGCGCGAACGACGCCTCCATTTGTCTTACGCCTCGACGCTGTAGATTTACGAGGCTATCCCCAACAGTCGCTTGCCGCACCAAGCCATTTACTTGCTAACAGATCATCATTACTTTTCGGCTTGCATCAATTCTATGGCCACCATACCCTTCTCGCATTGCATGCAGGTGTACATGTAGCCGCGCTAGAAAAAAATAAAGCAGGTTTGAACTCAGTGCGGTGGAATAGGCAGAGGGGAAGCTTTAGCAGCGAAAACCGTGACAGAGACTGAAGCATCTGCGGGGACAGCGTTGGCCTCAAGTGCCCCGTCGGCACTCTTGAAGATATGAACGACAGAAATGAAACGAAAATGCATACGTTTCCGGCATCAGTTGCTTACTTAATCGGCACAAGAAGTGGCCGGTAGATACCAGTCTTGCGGCATCTCATGGAAAGCATGTAAGACAGCGGCACATTATAGGAGATCGGCCAACCTGCCTTAAATGACCTAAGATTTCTAAATCTTTCAAAGGTGATGGCCTTCGCTTTCGGTTGTAAGCGGTGCCAGCTTTTCCGCATGCGTAACGACTGTACGTAGTATGAACGTAGGAGTAACTATGACCAGCTTTCTTTGGTTAACCCAAAGTTTCTTAGCAACGTAAAACGCCAAAGCAGAGGCAGTTTCAACAACACAATCAATCAGCGTGAACGTTTTTACCTACTGTTGGATCTGGCTACCCCAGGATGGTGCGAAATGAAATTAATATTTAAAAAGATAGATTGACTCGCGCTATATGACATTAATTTTCTTCCAATGAACAAAGTATCAAAAAACACAAAGGCAATGAAGAGGGCGGCGCAATAATGTTTCTTCCACTTTTCGGCATTTTGGTGCTTAGGGTTTGTACTGGTTGCACTAGTACCGCGATGCATCAAGTGACTCAACTGAACGCCTACGAATGCACCGACGGGAAAGAAAGACGACAAGCGCATAGAATAACCTACAGAAGGGGCCGGCTGCATGTACTTACGTAAAAGCAACGGTATGATGATTCCAGTGCACACGTTTACAATAATTATGTCTCTAGTCACATATGGGGGAAGACGACGAAGTGTCTTCTTGACAGAACGCTTGTTTCTGTGCTCTCTGCATTTTTGGTGAACTCTTTGCCTTTCGGGGTGCCTTACCTCCCCGTCTTGCGACCATGGACGCGGAGCATGCCACAGGCCCTCCTGGCCAGAAGTCATCACGGCTGTCAACCGCAAGGAAGCGAGTTGGCTCCCCCAGCGACACCGAGGACACCGAGCTGTACTCTATGTCGGAAGACGACTCATCCGACGACGGCTTCATACCCGTCCGGAGTAAGAGGGCGAAGAGAAAGATCGCCAACACAGCGCCGTCACCTCCTGTGAGCACTACGACTATGAAGTCAAGGCCTGCGCGCTGGCCACACGTCATCATCTTTATGCCGGAAGAACCGTCAAGCAACCTACGGTTGCTGAACAGGCAAGCCCTATCCATTTTTCTGGAACGTGCGGTGCCGGATCAAATTAAAGACATCAGAATAAACCCACGCAAGAATATACTCGCCATAGACGTGTACAACGCGAGTGCCCTTGGAACACTTCAAGAAATCACGGAGCTTGGCGGAATCAAAATGCGCCCCTTCATCCCGATCGACGACACATCGATAGCCGGTGTAATTTACGACATTGACATTGCCATTCCCAATGAAGATTTACCTAGCCTCATCAAGCCGGCAAACGAGGGCACGATCATTACGCAAGTGCGCCGTCTTGGGAATACGCGCTGCGTAAAAGTAATCTTCAAGGGGGATTGCATACCCTCCCACGTTAAAGTCGGACATTTTCGACATCCAGTTCGACCATTCATCCAGAAGCCGCTTCAATGCCATCAGTGCTTCAGGCTAGGACACGTAAAGGGCGTGTGTCCGAACTCGCTTCTGTGTCCCCGTTGCGCTGAACCTCATGCAGAAGTGACCTGCGGTGCCACAGTTCTGAAGTGCGCCAACTGTAGCGGCCCTCACGCAGCCTCGTCGAAAGACTGCCCCCGCATCAAGAGGGAGCGCGCGGTTCTGAAGCAAATGGCCAGAGACAATTCGGCCCACAGGGAGGCAGCCGAAGTAGTCCGGCGTCGGCGTCGACGTCGGCACCGTCGTAAGTCTTCAAAGAAGGCGCATGAGCGAAGCGATAGTACCCGCTCCACTACGGTACCACTTAGTCGCGACGCGATAGGGCCCACCACTTCCACGAGGGCATCAGATAAGACTCTTTCTTTAGAGGAATGGCCTACGCTACCGAGCCGCTCCCTTGCTAAGGAACCTCAGAAGGTCACGGCGCCACCGGAGCCTTCTCCGGCCATTGATGATTCACCTAAAACAGATCAAGTCATCTCGGTGCTACGTTCCCTCATGGAGGCCATCCGAACGATTTTAGTTGAGATGGGGACACCGTCTGCTCGAAGCGCACTTAAAGTGCTGGACGCCTTAAGCCCAGTGCTTGAATCCCTCAACTAGAAAGATGGCTACCCATACCCCATCCTTCCGAAAAGAAGTCAAGGCAGCGTCCGTCATGCAGTGGAACGCCAGAGGGCTAAAATCACGAATTTCAGATTTCCGTCAGTATGTGTACACCAATGTGTTTCCACTCATCGTCATTTGTGAGCCCAACTTGTCGAAACCAATCAGACTGTCAGGGTACGAATGTTTCATGCCATCAACAAATAGTGCATGCAGCAAAATCATCATTTTTGTTCGTCGGGAACTCACCTATGTTTTGCAACCGATTGCGCCCCACGACGACAATCAGTATATATGCGTCACAGTTAAAAAGAACAAACTCTTGTTTACTCTCATAGGCGTGTATATATCGCCTTCCAACAATTTCGACACTAAAAGATTAGCGGATATCTTGAGTGTTTGCCCCGCTCCATGGGTCATCATAGGAGATTTCAATGCACACCATCCAGCATGGGGAAGTACAAAGACAAATGCAAGAGGACGAAGATTATCAAGCATCGCCTACAACTATGGCCTTACTCTCTTGAACGATGGTAGCCCCACCTTTCTTCGAGGCGTGACATACGGCAGCTGCCTCGACCTTGCTTTTGTCTCCAACTCTCTCGCCAGATATGTGAAGTGGTTTCCAGATATTGAGACCCATGGGAGTGATCACATTCCCACCTATCTGAACATCAAAGGCTTGATGTCTAGATCTGGCCCACGGAATACCATTCGGACGATTCAATGGGCCAACTTCAAATCTGATATGGAAGATGCCTGCAGCGAGGGCCTGCCCTCTGGGTTAGAACAAACAATTAAAAATACGATGCGGAACGCCACTCGCATACTGACGATCTCTCACACGCGAAACGACTTCGACATAGAATTAGAGCGACTTCGCGCACTTCGTCGCCGGGCGGAACGTCGATATCGGCGTACAAGATCAATCCATGACCTTAGGGCAGCCAGGAGGATACAAAAGAAGATTCAGCGTCGAATGAATAGATTAGCGTCGGAACGTTGGGCAACGTTTTGCCAAACACTCGACCCCCGCAAGCCGCTGTCTCACATTTGGAAAACGGTGCAAGGTCTGCGTTGCCTTCCGGAACAGCGTTTTCCATTCAAGGCACTCGCGCTTTTCCAAGGGCGGCAAGACATCGATGTCGCAGAAGACTTTTGTGTGCGAATGGCAGACCAAGCGACACGCCCAGATCCTCCAGCCCGAGATGATGTCCCCCATTCCCGAGATTGCCGCATGGACCTTCCTTTTACAATGGAGGAGCTCGAGGCGGCACTAGCTCTCTGCAGGCGCTCATCATCTCCGGGTCCAGATGGTATATCATACCGAGCCTTGTGCTATCTCGGAGAATCCGCACGGACAGCACTATTGAGTCTCTACAACACCTCATGGCAGGAGGGAAATGTTCCTGACGAATGGAAAGTGAGCCGCCTGGTGCCAATATTGAAGCAGGGCAAATCCCCACTAGAGCTCAGCTCTTACCGCCCGATAGCGTTGGCCAGCTGTGTAGGAAAGATAATGGAACGGATGATCCTTGGCCGCCTGGAATGGTACCTTGAACACTACAAGATTTATCCGAGTTCCATGGCTGGTTTCCGACGTGACCGCTCTTCCATCGACAATGTAGTTGATCTCGTTTCATATGTCCAGCACGAAAGGTCCCGTAAACGTTTATCTGCAGCTTTATTCTTAGATGTGAAAGGGGCATACGATAACGTATTGCATGAGGCTATTCTCGACGCTCTTGTGACGGTTGGCCTAGGTGGCCGAGTATTTTTATGGATTGCAAGTTACCTATCTGCAAGGTCATTCTATGTATTAACTGACGATGGCCCAACTACGCGACGCTATACCAGCAAGGGCGTTCCTCAAGGCGGTGCTCTCAGCCCGACGCTATTCAACCTCGCTCTTATTGGGCTTGCTGAACACTTGCCAACTACCACCAAAATTTCAGTATACGCAGACGACATCTGTCTCTGGACTTCGGCAGTCACACGTCCTCAGATACGTGCACGGCTTCAGAGAGCGGCTACTTTGACAGCGAGCTACTTGTGTGAACAAGGTCTCAGCATATCGCCAGAAAAATGCGCCCTAGTGGCGTTTACTCGCAAACCAATGACGCCTTATGTCATCTCAATCAACGGGCGGACCATTTCCTATGTCAGAACCTACAGATTTCTAGGCGTAATTATCGACCGAGACCTCTGTTGGAGCCCGCACGTGGCTTACATGAAACGACGCCTAACAGCAACCTCCCAGTTGTTTAAATACCTGACAGGAAAGACGTGGGGGATGTCAGTAGACGCAATGCTGAGACTCTACAGAGCTCTCTTTCTCGGTTTTTTAAGATACAGTCTACCTGTACTGAACAACACCTGCAAGACAAATATTCGTGTTCTGCAAGCAGCGCAAGCTCAAGCACTCAGAGTTTGTCTTGGTTTGCCGAGATGCACGTCAACTGAAGCAACTATTGCGATTGCTCGGGACCATCCAATGCAGACTCACATCACGGTGGAAACCCTGAGAACGCATATCAGACATTTGGCACGGGCCCCCTATCACCACCTTGCAACACTACCTTCAGACAGGCACCAAGCATCATTCTCAAAAACTATTGTCAAGTACAACGACAAACTTCCCTCGGGCTTCACCGCTGCATCTAAACCATCGATGCCCCCTTGGTGCCTTGTCAGCCCCACAGTCCATCTCAATGTGCCAGGAATCGGGAAAAAGTCTGAGCTGTCGTCGCCTGTGCTGAAACAACTGTCTCTGCTTCTTCTGCACGAGAGGTACGCAGACAGTGCACATATTTATACTGACGGTTCCACAAACATCCAGTGTTCGTCCGGTGCTGCAGTCGTCCCAGAAAGAGGTATTACCATCAGCTTTAGGACTGACCACCCAACGACATCTACATCTGCGGAACTAGCTGCTCTTCGAGCTGCACTTTGTTTTGTCAATCGGGAACCACCTCGACAATGGTCAATTTTCAGCGACTCAAAGGCAGCCCTACAATCTGTACTATCAGCTCTGCGTCGCGGGCCATCTGAACAGCTCGTATTCGATATTAGATGTCTACTTCATACATCACATGAGAAAGGACATCGCGTGACGTTTCAGTGGCTGCCAAGTCACTGCGGCGTCATCGGAAATGAAGACGCCGATAAAGCCGCTCGGACAGCTCTTGAAGACACACAGGAAGAGGCCATACCACTTTCACGTTCCGACGCAGCCAGCAGACTTCAAGTGCTTGCACAGGAGATCACGCTCTCTCTATGGTGCACACCAAGCAGCCAGACCAACCGCAGCGATCATCAACACGACCTGCCCTCCTTGATGCATCTCTGTATGCCAACCGGACTCCGCCGAAGTGAGGCCACCCTGCTTTATCGCTTATGGCTAGGGGTGGCCTTCACGAAATCTTACTCGTTTCGCATTGGAATGGCCGACAACGCTCTCTGCAATGCCTGTCTTTGCGAGGAGACGCTGGAACACATTCTGTGCGACTGTCCTGAATATAATGTTCAGAGACAGTCCATGGCGTCCGTTCTAGCGCACCTTGACAGTAGACCATTGTCAGTTGCAACCATTTTCACATATCGCCGACTGAAGACATCGCAGCTGAAGGCGACGAAGGGACTACTTCGGTTTATGAAGGATACGGGCTTGGACAAGCGACTGTGACAGTGATGTCACGTACCACACAAGAGTGGCAGACTGTAACCAACGATGTGTGTGCCGTGTTATGTGCCCTCTATCTCTTCTCCCCATCTTTCATCCCCCCCATCCCCCTCCCATGTGTAGGGTAGCAAACCGGTTAGGCAAAACTGGTTAACCTCCCTGCCTTCCTTCTCCACTTTTTCCTTCCTTCCTTCCTAGTCACATATGCACGTAATGACTAACATGTAATTAATTACTTGCAACCAATATATTTCTTATAGCTGTGTAAATTATTCGACACATGTTTAGAACCGGTAACGCTCTCTGTTATTAAATCATTTATTTCAATAACCAATTGCATGCAACCAGTCACAATTTTGACGAGGCAAGCTACACCACAAGACGCAGGTTTGCGAACTTGGATTTGGCCGGAAGCCGTGACGAACTGGTGACATGCAGCACCCTCGTGGACGCGCATGTTCAGACAGGCGATTCGCCCCCCCCCCCCCACCCCGAGCGCACCATATTTGTGTCCTCATCTTAACAATCCACAATATGTCGGCCGACGAATTTAAATGGTGCCGCTATGGCTTGATAACAATGACCTCTTCCAGCGTTGATTCCAAGAAATCACTTACGGATGACTTGTTTTCTTTTTTTCTAGCTTTTGATTGACTCTACAGGAAGCGCTTTTTTCGTGCTTCATCCAAAATAATGTTCTCCGCACCATAGACTGAGCACATAGATACGAGCATCGCGGCATTGAGTAGCGTATACTGAACCTTGCGCAGAAATGTTTCCACAACAGCGCCTTTCCCTCCAGTGCACCCATCTAATGAGTTTTATAGCGATAGCAATTATGGTGGTGGTGATAAACTTTAGTGAAAGGGGCAAGGGTAAAGAGGGACGTGGCTGAGGGTTAGGGCTCAAGTAAGGCCCTGGGCCTGCTTGGCCTTTTCCGCCCAGTCCACCAGTTCAAGGTGTCGGTCGACGTCCCCGGAACTGAGCCAGGCTGTCCAGTCAGTCTCGCTGCTGACGGGGGGATGAGAGAACGGGAGCGAGGTGCATTCCCACATTATGTGTGTGAGTGTTCCTGTTTCTGAACAGAGCCTACATTTGTCGCTTTCCCTGCCCCCTGTGATTTTGTTAATGTATTTTGGGTGTGGGTATGTGTTTGTCTGAAGTCACCGAAACGCGACCGCTTGCGTTTTGTCGAGTTGCTTGGCCGGTGGTGGGAGTGCGCGACGCCTCAAGCGATACCGATGGGCTATTTCATAATAAGTCTCGCAGGGTTCCTCGTGTCTCTCCTCCTCATTCACGCCGTCCACAGCGGCGGACGAGGCTCGGCGCGCGAGATATCGAGCCAGACTGTGAGCCGACGCGTTGCCGGGTACAGCCGCGTGAGCAGGGGTCCACACGAGGGTTTTCAAGCCGCTTAGGGGGCGTCATGTGAGGACATGGTACGCCTGTTTGGAAATTCTACCACGGACGAAATTGCCGATGGCCTGCTTGCTGTCGCTGATGACGGTATTCGCTTCCGCATGCATGGCCATGGCAATCGCGGTTTCCTCCGCTTCCACCACTCGGCCAGCCGTGATTGTTGTATGTTCTAATCGTCCTCCGTTGTGATCCGCTACCACCGCGGTCATGAGGTCGCCGCGAGGGTGTCTGGTTGCATCTGTGTAGACCACTCCATCTTGCGAGCCGTAGCGTCACCAAATGGCTTCACTACGGGCCTGCGGACGGCCCTGATGGAACTCGGGGTCCATGTTGCGGGGTAGAGGTGGGGCATAAATATGCCCCCTGACCTTTCGCGGAATCGTCACGTACTCTGTAACCTCGGGACTGAGCTTCCGGAGGACTGTGCGGCCAGCCGGGGTTAGCGAGAGACGACGGACTTGGGCTGTGTGGTGAGCTTCTAAGAGCTCCTCGATCGTGTTATGCATGCCTAAGGCCGCTAGCCTTGCGGTGGCCGCGTGGTCCGGAAGGTCCAAGGCTGCCTTTGTGCTTCGCCGGATCATGGTGTTTAATTTGGCTAAGTCCGTGGCTGCGAGTTTGACATATGGTGTCGAGTACATGGTTCTGCTGGTTATGTATGCCTGCACAAGTCGAAGCAGATCGCCCTCGCCCATGCCGTGGTGCCGATTAGCCACCCGGCGAATGAGCTGTAGTGTGTAGTTGGTGGCCCTATGGAGTTTCTTTAACATGAGCCCGCAGCGCTGCGTGTTCTGAAAGTCTAGCCCCAATATTTTGATACTGGGGCGCTCCGGGATGGTAAGTTCAAGGAAGCGCCTTCTCCGTGGTAATCCCCTGGGACAGGAACTTCTGCCGGGCTTGATCAGGAGGTATTCGGATTTTTCCGGTGAGCACGTCAGGCCCCTCGACTCCGCATAAGCTTGTACGACGTCGATGCCGCGTTGCATGATCTCTTGAAGAGTTTGTGGATCATCCGCCGCTGCCCATAACGTCACGTCGTCAGCGTAGAGGCTGTGGTGAAGCCCAGGGATAGAGCACAGCAGTTCCGGGAGCCCGCGCATCGCCGCGTTAAAGAGAAAAGGGGAGATGACTGATCCCTGCGGCGTGCCTCGGCTACCCAGCTCTATAATGTCAGTTTCATGTTCGCCGACTTTGATCCGGCACTTCCGGTCGGTGAGAAAGTTTCGGACGTATTGGTATGCTCGGTTTCCGACACCCAGTTGGGTCAGGCCCTCGAGCACCGCTGCGTGGGCCTGACCAATTATAAGAAGACTTCAGGTAAATTTTTGACGTTGTTATTGCCGTTACCGTGATGTTCCGTTAAAGCCCAAGCGCGATACTATCGCGCTCCACGAGCCGTATGTTGTGTCTGCGAGAGAAAGCGTGTGCAGATGAGCCGAAGCAAATGTTTACTTGATGCGCGCTGTCTTCCCACGTGCCGTGAGTTGGAGGTCACGTGATCAACACCGCGCTATGGGAGGCGAACATGCGTCTCCTGCTCTACTCGCTATGAACGGATGAACGGATGAACGGACGGACGGACGGACGGACGGACGGACGGACGGACGGACGGACGGATGGATGGATGGATGGATGGATGGATGGATGGATGGATGGATGGATGGATGGATGGATGGATGGATAAATGGTAAGCTTTGCGCCAACAAGCTCTTGTTCCGATTTTGCCTAATGTCCTACTTATCTTTCTGCGTTATCGCTTGCCACCTAGCGGTCGCGCCAGCCGATCCATATGAAGCCCTGAAACGAAACAGGTTCTCACATTACGGCGTGCGCTGAAAAGTTTCCTCTTAGTGCTCAAGTCATTCAAAATCTATATTGAAGGGCTTTTGCCGTGGCCAATATGCGTGTCATCGCAGTGGAAACACAGCAATGCATCACTTCATCGTTTCCTAAAAGAAGCAGACAACGCGCGCGCTGTGTTAAATTATAGTGATGTACGCTAAAGCTTGATTTGGTGTTGTTTAGTATTATTTTATTTTTTGCCAGTTAGTGTTACTAATGCTTTAAGTAGCAGAAATATTGTCGCTGATTTACTTTGGCCCGTGGCCACAGTAGCAGTGAATGATAACTAGCTCTGAAAGTCTGAAGCAGATCATGACATTCGTCACGCCATGAGGCGACATATGGCTTTGATAACATGCTTTAATTCCACGGTGTAAGCAGAAGATGCGTTTTCTCATTCAACACGGTGAGTTGTCAGGTTATTTGCTCGCAAGAAATTTAGTAGCAACTGCCTATACCCTTCGTTCCAGCGTTGAGGCAACTGACCTATACGCGCTGCGTAGCTAGGCATCCGACACTATGCTCGCAGTTAACTTTTTTAACATTTGGTTCAGGTTGTTTCCTAGCCACGCATTTACACTAATACAAAGGACCTTGTTCAAAATAAACCATCGCTAAGTTTCGAAAACTTGTTGGAAGAAACGCAGTTTTTGTCTGGTTGGTTATTCACTTTTCACGTTCGGACGTTTCACGGGTGTTTGAGGCCCCCTATAGAGGCGGCGGGTGTCTGCTGTGTTTCTAAGCCCCGGATCTAATTCGAACACTGCGTACTGCGAACACGAGCAAGCGCCAGTCATTGGATGCACGCGACCTGATGACATGGATCAGAGAAAGAACGATAAAATTACATCGTGACTCACAAACGAAGCTCTCATTTGCTTTGATCCCAAGAGGCGCTGACCAGGTAACTTTGGAGTATTTAGCGTCGTTCTATTAGTGCAGACTATGCGTATTCAACTTCCTAAAGGACAATGGTCGTTACTGCTTATATATTGTGGAGGCTGTGTGATATACTGCAACGCCAGTCGCAGCGTAGTCGCCTACGAACGTCGAAAACAGTCAAGTATGTTAGCCGTATCAGTAAAGCAGTGCAACACACACAGGTGATTGCAGCTTTCGGTGGTGCCAGATACACCCGAACACTTCCCTTTTTACACCCTCGGGTCGCTCGAAAGCCTCTTTATTTTTAACAAGTAACGCATTCCGGTGTGGTAATAGTGGTGACCTGCGGAGGGTGCAAAGGTGCTTGGTGAGGCGAAATAGCTGGTGGCCTCTTGCGCAGTTTCTTCACGCACAACTACAGTCTTGGAGGTCGCGAAATCTGAATTTTCGCAGACGGGGTGAAGCGAGAGCCAGGCCGAAACCACGTCTCCCCGCTGCTGGCACTCTCGATAACGTCAACGTTGCGACACTGAGTGCTCCCGGTGATCGAGTGGGATCTGATCATGTTTGCCTGCGCAGGTTGCACCAAGCTTGTGAGTTAGTTAGTCAGCGAATGTTCACTGAATTTGAATAGTCTATAAAATAACTATCTCTCCTAGTGCTTTGCTATCTCTTTCGATGTTTCGCCTTTCGGGCGAAACTGAAAGAGCCAGGTTATTTCGTTTCGTTTATGCGTTTGTGCAATGGCAATTAATCTAGGGAGGAAAGTAACATGGAAATAATTGATCACTTTCTTAGCAACTCCTCAATTACTTTCGTGGAGCTGCAATTTGTTAATGTTTTTCGTGAAAGTTTAAAGTGAAGTCATTTTTGCAGTTGTAATCGGTTACTCTTCTTACGTAACGGGTAAAAATCTGTTTCTAGTGCATGCGTGCTCGCAGCAGCGCCTAGATACCGTGATCATTGCACAATACATTTCTGGCGAAACCTATTGTCTTTCTATTTTTCAATGGCTTAAGCAAAAGTGCCAGTGAGTGATTTTGTTTGTTTTTTCTTCGTTTGTTCTCCACAGCGTGTTTTCCATTGCTCGGCTTGTACTATGGTGACGGAATAAAACGCGTGAAATTAGGCCTACATATTTGGAGGCATTTCGTTTCCACAGTCTCCAGTTCGCGTTGCACTGGCTTAGATTTGGCTCTTATGCTCACATTAGAGTTCATACAACCTTTAGCGATCAAATGCGTAGAGGCGTGACATCACACTTTCAAGTAATTGCACTTATTGGATATCCTACTTTAAAATTTCCCTGTCGCATTTCATTCCTTGAATATACTACACCTAAAGCACTGTGACGTAAACCTATTCCAAACTTTTCTATTGTAATTCAGAAATCCGCCTTCCATAAACGGTCAAAATGTTTTCGGGTAACCTTCACTTCACCTGTCTGTCACGGCACGTCACGAAAATCGCGATAGCTCCCGATTCGATATGACGGGATAAGCGCCACCATACCTAAAATTGCTTGCCTACAAGTGACTTGTACGCTCTAAGCTGGAATATGGCTCTGCCATCTGGAGCCCTAACCAAAAATATCCAACAAACTGTCCAGAATCAGTACAGAACCGTGCCACAAGATTCATTAAATCATGCTATTCATATAATGAAAGCATATCATCGTTAAAAGCAGAATCCGGCCTAACAACCCTGGCTTATCGGCGTCGTATCGCTACTATGTACTTATTCCACAGGTTCTTTTACAGGTGACTTCATCATCCACCCTACATCAGTTCTCCTGCACGCTTTTTATTCCGCATTGCTCATCCCCTTCAAGTCACCCGGCCACGCGCGCACACTACCGCTTTTGCCTCATCATTCTTTCAACGCTCAACCTCGGACTGGAACGGCCTTCCACACGCCATCGCCGCAATCACCTGCCCATGCACATTTTTGAACTGTATAATTAACATATTTAACAGCGAGCAAACTTGTACCTAAACATATTTTCCTTGTGTATTTCATTTCACTTATTTGTACCCACCTCTTATGCAATACTCCCAATCCTGGGGGCCTTTGAGGTAATAAAATGAAGTGAGATGAAGACGTGCACGCACTCTGTATGCATGACTAGACAAAAAACTATAGCCAGGTTAAAAAGGCACATACAGGGCACTTTAGATACATTTATCTCTAGGGCACTGTACACTTGACTGCCATCTTTCGGCCCTGAGACAGAGTTGCTTGTACTCTATTCAACGCCGGCAGCGCCTGCAGTGCGCGGCAGCGTCCAAGCTAGTAGCGTCGGACACACCGCGGATGGCTGTTTAACCAAAGCGAGACTTGCAATCAGGTTCTGTCTGCGACACGAAACTATTGCGTCCATATGGACCAGTGAACAGTATGACGCGGTGTGGTGTGGTGTGGTGGGGTGTGCCGTTGTGAACTTGCGCAACACCCACTTTAAGATTGTGTCTATAGTGTCATCTCCAACCAATACGCTTTGCCGGTAGCCATTGCATGCTTACATCTACATTCGGTTGCGGGAGAGCCAGCATATTTTTCTTGTGCCCACTTGCGACAGCGAGGTGGTAGCATCCTCTTATTGTGCATATTGGCAGTTCCTGAGGGGCAGTGGTGTAGGTTCCAAAGAGGAAGACATATGTGACAAAAAAAGGCATATAGGTTAACCAGGCTAAGCCCAGTCGACTACCGTACACCGGAAAAACAAGCAAGACTCCAAACTTTTGCTCGCCATTGTACAGGTACAAATAATTACTTGGTCTGTTTGGTTCTACATTACCGCCTAGTGTCACCTCGACAGAAAAAAAAAAGAATGTCCGTACTGGCCGCGGATGAAGCCCGTCTCTCTTAAACGAGCCAACGAAGTCCGGCTATCGATTGCCCCCTCCCACCCATAAATCTGCATAAGGCTGTGGGTGAATGCAATGCTTGGAGAGCACTGTGCTGCTCTTCTGACTGCGCCAGCAGGCGCTCTCGCTTCTGTTTCCACGTCGCCACCGACGATCGACGTGTCTCTCAAGATCCCGTCGGCAACATTTCTACACGTCATTGCTCAAGCAACAACGAGCCAGTCCTTTTCCTTAGGGCTTCTCATCATCGATTAGCCTACCTCTCTGCCCATGTATTGTATGTATATATATATATATATATATATATATATATATATATATATATATATAACTTGGGTCTCTTGGTTCCCCTTATTGTTGTAATCCGGTGGCAGAAAGGATGTTCCAGAACCGCCACCAAGGCGGTGAGTGATGGCGCTGGTTAACACTTCTAGGGTTAGTTCTGGGTGATAAACATAATTACTCGAGAAATTGGATGCGAAAACGGCGCCGCGGTAGCTCATTTGGTAAGAGAAGCACACGCGTAATGCTAGAACGTAGGGTTGCTATCTCACAAGCAGCCAGTTGTTTTTTCATCCACTTTCATTTCCATTTATTTGTCATTTCTTGAGATAATTAAGGACTACAAGTAATATCCCTTATGATATATATATATATATATATATACATATATATATATATAAATATATATATATATATATATATATATGCCTAAGTTTAACTAATAAATACATCATTGACACTCGAATAAAACACTTCTAGCTGCAGCCGACACAAGTACAGAACGTGAACCTTGAAAGTTCACATTTCTTTATGCACCACAAACCGCTCTTCCGCCCGCTTGAGACGCTGTATACAAGGTGCGATGAAAGAAAAAGAAGCAGTATGCAGAAAGAATACCACACCGTAAAGCAATGCACTGTAATCTTTAGAACAGCTTTCATCGCCACATATCGCCCCCCCTCCCCGCCGCCACCGCCCTCTTCCATGCACACGCTTTCTTTTTTTTTTTTTTTTCTGTCTGCAGCCCCACATAACTTATTTTTCAAGTCATCATGTCTTGGCGCCGAGGCTCTCCGTCTTGCTTCGTTTTGGTTAAAAAAGAAAAGGTCTCACTGCGATCTACTAATCTGAACAAAATCATGAACCCGTTCGTTTTTTTCTAGACGAGAAAAAAAGCGAAGCGGAAACAGGCATAATCAGAGCAACTGAATTCAGCTGGGCACATGATGAAACAAAATATGCTGGTAAACTGGGCCCGTAAGCACAATATATTCTAATTGTGATGGCAGCACTCGTGTCGCTTGCTGCTTCCATGCATTGTTTTCTGCATTCTGATTGCCATGTGTTCAAAAGTGTTCAAAACACCTTCGCCCAAATGGGGCAAAAAGCGTGCTATTGAGGCTAGCTCCCGGTAAACCTCTCAAGCTCCCCCTCGCATTAAACATTCCTCGCCTTTAAGCTGACAAGATCATCGACCATATTGAGAGACAAAAATTCTTGCCCCATGTCTGCCCGCTTCGCAGGCCATCAAGGCTATACGAGTGGTACTATACACTTTATGAAACCGACTGACTTCCATGGTCGATTGTAGACGTTATTGGCAACGCCACGCTTTGGCAATGCTAATTTCTTTCTTCATCTTCTTTGTTTACTTTTTATCCTGTAACACCAATCCCCTTGAGTATGGTATAGCAAGCAGGAAGCACATCTGGTTGACCTCCTAAACGTTTGCATCCTTCCTTCTTTTCTCTTCGCATTGTATCTGTCTTATACCTAAGAATTTCGCCAATCATGATCGTTCGGGCGCTGTTTGAAGGGATAGACTGATTTGCGCTAAGTGTGAATAAACTATCAATCATATTCTGTGCCACTGTTCTCGCTCTGATAGTCAATGGCAGATTCCCCAGTGTGCCTTGAAAAGCTTGGACGATAGGTCATTTACGGAAGCAAAGGTCTTGAGAGCCTGGCCTCACAGTTCATCAGGCTTGAAAGCTATTGGAGCGCTTCCTCAGTACCTGAAGGCAACAGACTTGAGTGCCTGACTGTAGACATGCTGCACCTAGCCTAGTGCATGTGAAGGTGCGATATGCACACTGTCTTCTCGCTCTCTTTCTTTCATTCCCCCGTCCCCCAATCCACGTGTATGGTAGCAAAGTGGACTCAGTCTGGTTAACCTCCCTGCCTTTCCTTCCTTCTTTCTTTCTTTATCTCTCTCTCTCTCTCTCTTTCTTTGGTGCTGTAATGAAGGGATCGGTGCGGCGATGTTCAATCACTCTTCTCACCATATGCCTAAGTGCGATATAAAGCATAATGAAGTTACGTTTCGAACATCTTCAGCGCATTGTGCACAACCAAAGACTCAACTCTGTGATTTCCATCACTCTCCAATGTAATATCCTGTCAACTACCCTCGCTTTAGATAGGAAAGGGCTGGTGTCACGGGCACACAGTTTGGCTCCATGTATAGGAGGATGAAACAGCTTCTCGTGAAACAAAAAGACGCAATCAGTCAGCCCAGAATCCGGAAAAGCGAGAGGTCTCGACACAGCCAGAGCGACTAAAGGGTGCATCCTAAAGCTCTCAGCATGGCGCCGCCTCGCCACAGCGTTCACACCCTGTCTTACAAATTGCAACCGAGGAAGCAATGGCGCTGCGTTTGGCCCGTTATGCAGCACGCCGACAATAGCCAATGAGAGCGCACGCGCACTGGCGTCCGTTGCCTTCCGAGCGAACGCCTTTGCGCAACAATGCCCCTCCATAGCCTACAGAAAACTTGCCATACCACACCTTCGCGACACCGTGTCGGTCCCTGTGCGGGACTCCTTCCCGTACGGTAGTGATAACAACAGCTGCCCACGATCGATTCCGCCCTTTCTCAAGTGCGACGAAGTGTGCAGACGTACGGCGTCTTCGAGCACCTCCACCGAGAAAAGCGGACGCATAATCACTGTTTTCACAGTGGTGTTAGAAATGAATTAAATAATAATGAACCGACAGACACGTACGTACAGTGCATTTTATTTTACGAACAGATTTAGTTTTGCGGTTGCTCTTGCTGCTTCTCGCTTTCTTCTAGATTCATTCTGCAATCGTCAGTGGCCCTTTCTTCTGTTGTGACACGAAAGCGGGAACATCCGTCGTCGTAGGATGCAGATCCGTTGTGCGGGAAAGCGCCCTTTGCCGTTATACTTCCTTTACCCTTCTCCATTCTGCATAACGCTACAGAAAGCAGATAAGCCCGCAGCGCTGTGCTAGCCTCGCTGAATATGAGCGCGTTCGCAATCCACCGACCGGCCAGCGCTATGCGTTCCAAGTCCTGCACGTGCGTGCGTGTATGTGCGTACGCAAGTATGTCTGTGCCTGTGCAATCGCGCGTTCGTGCGCGCGCGCGCTTGTTCATGCAGGCTGAATCTGAAAGGGCGAATATAAGGGTGAGTGTCATGTTCGACGGAAGGATTGGGACGATGTGCAGTAGGTTGGCGGGAGTTAGAAAAAAAGAAAAGCTAGCCGAGACTGAAGGCATGGGACTCATGCAAATGAGTCCAGTAACGGGCTCTCTCCTGTCCGCTTGCTGCAATTTACAGCTTGTGGAGGGACCGCTATTTCACGGAGGGTAGCAACAGCGATTGTGGGTCCATAAAGGGGCCGGGTGCAGGAAAAGAAGCGAATAAGAGCGCGATTCGTGCTCTAGAGGCGTACGTCGCAGCAGAAGAAAGCGCACAGTTCGTGCAGGAAGCAAAGCAAACTCGGAAAAAAATGAAACCAGCAGGCGGCGAGGCCAAAAGCGGGGTAACAGTGGCCAAAGAGAGAAAAAAAACGCGAATACAGCCCGTGCTCGAAACGTGCCAACGAATCAGATTACTTCATTGACAAAGGCCGAGGCGGACGCTGGCTGACGCTCCGTTGCATGACCTGCATAATCTGTGCGAGAGCCCACCTTAGCCCCACGGGATTAGAAAATCAATGAGGCCATTCGGAACATCGAGCACGCAAGTAAGAATAGGTGATGGCAAAGCTTCCGACTTTCCGCGTGCTTTCTGGGAAGCCCCGCCCGAGCTTTGTCCGTGCCGCGGCTTTGTTGACGGTTGGAATCGGAGATTGGGAGTGAGTGACTGTAATGGTTGGACACTGGCATGGGCGCACACCTATGCTATTTGTCGGCTCATTTGCTCTAGTGCCATATACGAGCGCATTCGGCAACTGGCGTGCTTGCACTCCCTCGCTTGGCTGTATTTGAATAAGCGATGAAAGTGCCTTTTTCCGCGTTAAATGCTCGGATGTCGTGCAACCGAAGACCGTGCTTTCGCTGTATACGTTGCCTCTCAACAACTTCATTTCTGGCACATGTGTGCCACAGGATATTGTTGCTGCGCTCAACAGAGCCAGCGAGGGGCAGTGTTTTAGACGAAGTGACTACGTAAAGCAAGAAGTGTATTTCAGTATCAATTAAATACTAGCGGGAAGTAGAACGCGTATTTCTGCCTGCACGCTCGTAGTTATGTGCGACATTCTCATTTTTCTTTCATTCCGGTACCAATTATTTGGACACTTCAGGCGCATTTCAGCCGTCGCCGTCGCCGTGATGTTCTATATAAAGTCCAAGGGCGATAACACCGTCGCCGCGCGTCGTATGCGGTATGTGCGAGTGAAAGTGCGCGAGTGAAGCTGGCGATCACGGCTCAATATCGCGTGCCATATGTGGAGGAAAGCGAGAAGGCAGCGCTTGAGGGAGGTGGGCGGCGTCGACTCCACGAACAAGTGCGTACTTTGCAAGGCCGCGCGCGGCCGTGCGCGCCATATATTGAAAGGGATCTGTAGACGGCTCATACATTTGTGCACGCTGTGTTCTCACCGCTCTTGCGCTGAAGCAATAGACCGCACGAAGGTAACATCACTTCATTTAAGGCCGACACTCGGGCCCACTAAAGAAGAGCGCTTGCTCCGCTACAACCCGTTGTTAATCCACCGAGCCCGAGTGAAGCTAAGCACTCCAGGAAGGACGGGTAGGGTAAGGAAAATAAGGAAAGGTAATCGCAGTGTTACGTGAGTACAGAATGTGTTCTGTGTCTACCCTTATCTCCGGACAGTTGGGGTAGTCAGCTGTGTTACACCATCCGAAGTTGTAGAGCATTAGTGGGGTGAGAAGAGCGTTTGTTTGAACTTTGCGAAGGACATGTGCTTGTTCTGTGTTGCTTGAAGGATGACGTAAGGGTAAAATAGTGTTGTTTTCCCTGATCTTCTTGTAGTGTTCATCTATTTGTTCTTTGTACGTGGCAGCGTCTTCCACTGTCGTTGGATTTGGTCAGGGCATCGAGGGCACTCGGAGGTTAATTTCGCGGGCCCGTTGATGAACCAACTCATTTCCCTCGATACGAGCATGACCAGGTACTCAACGCAGGGTGATTGTAATGTTCGGTGTGCGGTTACAGGATACTATTAGAATGTCATGTAGGTGTGTTTCCAATAGTCGGTGTTGTATATTGCGAATGACTTTGCTGGAGTCGGTATAAAAGTTGATGTTACTGGACTGGTGCTTAGTGATTAGAGAGGCTTCTTGTATGGCATATATTATAGCGTGAGTTTCTAGAGTGGCTATATTGGGAGGGTTGGAAAATGGCCCAGCTGTTTGGATGACCCGTGCTGTCTGTCCAGGTGTATATATTGCGTATGCGTATGACCCCATGTTAGAGCGTGTTGCGTCCGTGTATATCGTGATGTGTTTCCTGTCTATGTGGCGATGTTTTGCTTGCGCTTGACGTCGACCGTCATGTAGGTGTGGCGTCATATATTTCGGTATGTTTGGAAATGCAATGTTGCGACTAGATAGGGGCAATCCCTGCTCGTTTCATGATGTCGCATACTTGCTCCGTACAAGACAAGCGCGCTACTTGTCTGTCCTAGTGTTGTGTTAGTTCAGCGAGAGTGTGAAGGAGGCCCGTGTGTTGAAGGCGCTGATTTGAGGTGTATATCGGTAGACTCAGTGTGGCCTTGTGAAGAGCGTTGAGCGAAGATTAGAGTTTTAGAATTTGTGTTTGTGTCAGTGTTAGGAAAGGGGCGGTGTACAGAAGCCTACTATACACGAGCGCAGTCACGAGCTGTGTTGCTTGTTCTTCTCTGATCCGTCGCATTAGGTGCACGAGATATCGGCAATTTTTCTGATATTGTATACCGTTAGAGTTAATTAGAATTGTTGTTGTGATTTATGAGAAATCTGAGTATTAGGCACGATGTCACCTTTGGTATCTGTTTGCCTAATAGGGTGAATCGTATCAGTGCGTTTGTTTTCTTTTGGTATTGTCTTCGATTTATGAGCAGAATTTCCAACCTTTCTGCTGAAGATTGGAGTTCGGCTTTGTGCAAGTGGTCAACTATGGTGTCTAAGCCTTGCTGGAGGGCCGTTTCGACGTCCCCTGGAGATCCGGTTTCCCACCATAGGGTAATGTCGTCGGCGTAGAAAGTGTAGTGAAGGTTGGGGATTGTGGACAGCTGTCTTGATAGCGTTGTCATGCAGAGAATAAAGAGGGGGGAGGTATAATCGATCCTCGAGGTGTTCCACGATAAATATTGATGAGGAAGGAAAGAGACTGCGCGGCCTTGAAGCCAGCTGTCCTACCTTTGAGGAAACTGCGTGTGTAATTGTATGTGTTCGCGCCGCATCCAGTGTCGTGAACCAATTTGAGTATGTGATCGTGTGCAACAATATCAAATGCCTTTTTTATATCTATTGCGAAAAAAGCTTGGGCCTGTGCTGTTTTTGGTTGTAGAAGCGCGTTCTGTAGTATGAGAAATAAGTCCTGTGTGGAAATGTTCTTGGGGTAGCCTATGAGCTGGTGCGGAAAATGTTTCGTGTTATCCAGGTGTTCCACTAGTCTGTTCAATGCAATCCGTTCCATTGTTTTGCCCATACATGATGTTAAGGATATTGGTCCGAGGTGGAAAAGCGTGACTTTCTTCCCTGGTTTTGGGATCATGGTAATGTGTGATGTTCTCAATTCGTGTGGGAGGGCGCCCGTGTTCCTATGCTCGTTTGTGTGCGAGAGTAGCCTTTCTTTATATTCGTCGGGCAGATTGCGCAGAAGAGCATATGTAATGCCGTCAGGACCCAGCGCCGTCGCCCTATTGTTTTGCAACAGTGCTATGTTTAGTTCTGCCATAGTGAAGTCACCGTCGATGTTGTCGTTTGGGGGTCCCGTATAGTCTATTTATAGGGACTAATGTGCCGAAAGTATGTAAAGGGTCTGCACCCAGCCATCGCTTGAATAACTATATCGCTATTGATCGCTTGAATAACTATATTATCTACCCTTTCACGAAGATGATTGTTATGCGGTTGCTAAGATAAGGCTCTCAAAAGCTTTTTGCGTTTTTTCCAGACGTGAGCCGGTCTGCCGGCGCTGAAGTTGTATGCGTGTCTGTAACTGCTGTCTTAGTTTCTATAAGGCCTTTAGCCCACGTGCCTAAGCCGGCCCAGTGCGAGTGATATTCTGCCTGAATTTCCGCAATTTGTGCCAATTTGTGAAGGTGACTAGACCGGGGCGCTTCCGAGGTATCATGTGTATAGTGATGTTTAATATGTCGTGGTCGCTAGTTAGGTTATCGTGGCTGTTCTCCCAACTCGTACATATTCTCCTTTGTGCAACGCGAGGTCGGGGGCTGCTTGCACGAACATTTAATAACAAAAGTAATAACAAATTTAAGAACGCGTTCTTGTGCGAACTAGGAGTTGTTTAGGGGTGTGCTAGAACAAAGTAGAGGCTGCTGCTGATTGCGGAGTTTGATGTGTTATAAGTAGGCTCGTTCCATCTTGTTATTGTCTTTTTTGCCTTTTGATTTGGCAGCTGGGGTCGTTGGTCCTATGATCTCCACCGCAGTTCAGACAGAGGCGAAAGCATTGGTGTTCGTCTCCTGCTTGCTTGAGTTGTCTTGTGCAGTCAGGATATCTGGTAACGGTTGATTTGTTGGGGAAGTTGTCATCATGATGATCGTACATCAGTCATAAGGAATATAACTGGGCTTTGGGGTGGTGGGGCAAACATCCGAACATAGCTAGATGATAGAGGACTTTCGTGGGGAGAATTCTTCCTTCAAATATAATAATAACAGTCTCTGAACGGCCCATGATCCGGGCGGTTACTCTGGTGGGCCTAAAGGTGTCCAAGTTCTGCATAAGGTGCTCCGAAGATGTGCCGGCGTCCACTCCGTGGATAACCTCCCTGCAGAAGTTGGTCGGTGTGCGGTGTGATTATGTATGCTGTGACAATGTGCGGGTTTGGCCCAAGTGCGAGTTGAGACATGGCAGCAATTTTCTCCGCTGCTATTCAGCTTGGGGCCTCGATCACGATTATGTTGCTTCTTGCCTTGATATGCAGCGATAGATCCAGGGCTTCGTATGGGGTGAGGAGGGCTGCGTCGCCGTACGGCCTTTGAGATGTGGTGCAATTTGTGTCGAGGGAGGTGCACATCGCTCTGCGGTCGAACTACGACTGTGTAGAATGCACTAGGGTGCAGGGGGGCGGTAAGGTTCTTCTTCTTGTATGGAATTAATGTCCAGGCATCCTCAGAAGCGTTCCAATTCTGCTGAGTGTCCATTACATTGGCTTGCTCGGTTGCGGGGGCAGGCGGGGTAGAGCTCATTATCAGTGAGCCAGGCGTCTCCGACTGCACGTGGGCGCCTGTGGCACGTGACAGCTCGTGGCACGCAACGGTACGCTCACTCGCTCGTTTATTCATGCAATAACCTATTTCTAAAGCACACTAGTAAAGCCATTTTAGTGTGCCACCTCATTATTTTTGTCCCTCTTGACTACGACAAAAAAGAAAGAAGAGAACGGGGAGGAAGGGGAGGGCGTGGTTTGATACACTAAGCGCATACACTTAAATCGTTTGACCACCCTTATTTGACTCAAGTACCTAAATGTAAACGTTAAGTGATGCTTTCCTTCCTGCTTGATTGCTTTGGTTCGAATAAAAAACCGCTTCTGCTTCCAGGCACTTAGCTGAGATGCTGTAGTTATTACGTTGCGTAAAAAATTAAAGACGAGTTGTCAAACTGTCTTTGAGTCTCGTGAAAATACACTGTGTATTCTGCAAATTCGAACTTTACGTTGTATTTCCAGAGTGTGCTCGGTGAATTTAAGGTAATAAGAATGGGGCTGTAATTATAACATTTACCATCCACACGCGATAGCAGCAACAAAGAAACCTTTCGACATGGAAAATGACAATGGAACACTGCTGTCACGTTGTAGTGACGGTGAAGAACACAGTGGCAAAACCTGTGAGTCACTAATCTCACTCTTTATTGGGCGAATCTGTGCACAGAAAAACAGTTTACACTCAAAGCACAACGATATCTGCGAGGACAGTTGGCTGTCACCGTGCGGGTCAAGCGGGTCATCTTTTAAAAACCACTCGTCGACGGTTATAGCGTAATCGCTGGGGCAAGCGTGTCTTCCAGAAAGTACTACACAACTGGCGTACCGCATACAATCATAATACACAAGGATCGACGAGAACATACAAAGCATAGGACTATCGATAACATTCGAGAAACTTCCGATACATGCAGGCGTGTCCTGTGTCGATGCGTTTAGCATTTGTTAGCCGGTGAAAAGCGGTCACCGGTGATAGGTAAACAAGCACACGTGTCACTGCTGAGCAAAACAAGAAGTCCAACAATTCTTTCCACGCGGCGCTGATAGATTCCGCCTTCAATATATGCGATTTCACAAGCCTCCTTTCTTTTCTTTCTTTCTTTTTTAATGAATGTGAAAAATGCGAAGTTTCGCCCCGCGTAGCGTTGGGTATCTCAAAACCATATGTACGAAGAACCACAAGGACAGAAAAAAATAAGAATAATATTAGACACTTTCAAAAGTTTTCAACATGATGAAAAATCACGAACAGAGCAAGTCTGGGATCACGGAGGAAGAAAAAGTTGATAAGACCACAAAGCAACACAAGCATGGACAGGTCATGCGAGCATAGAGGCTTCTAAAAATGCACATTAAGTATTATTCACAAGGAACTCATCAATTCACTGTTTACTGGAAAATCCCATAGAGCCTTGAGACCTCATTTCTGCTTGTTGGGCAACCCGGGTTCAAGCCCCTTTTGCGCAGAGAAAGGTCGCCTATCAGCTAACCGCGAAAGATCTCTCCCTGCTGGTCACGTTGTGGGCACTCAACGAGACCGTGCTCGACGGGAGCTTCCATTTTCCGAAAGTGCGTCCCAGACGTGCATGCACTGAGGCGGAGAGTGTCATAGCCTTTTTGACAACGCGCCTGAAGATAACCTAGACTGCTGCTGCTCACGCAAGAGCAGCAGTCATGTTTGCAAGCTAATAAACGTGCTGCTTTATTCAACGTCCCGACTTCGCACCTTTTATGTCTTTTTTAATGGTTTAACGCACAATTCATCGTTTTCTTAGCAATTTTTTGTCGACGACGTGCTACCCGAAGGTATAGTTACCGTATAGCCCCGCCCGAAGGCGCAGAGAGATGACGCCAGTGCTTTCGAGACAGTGGCTACACGGAATACCGAGCCAGGTGTCGGGTGTATATGGCCTCTGGTTGTGTAAGTACGCTGACCGTTTTCGGCTGACCGCGTCCATTAGCTTTCTTCTTACGGCCATGTCTCTGAATGTCTGTATCATCGTTGTGGCCCTTTAAGACTATTTTGGGGTTATTATGCTGCACCAGGCCTTGATACGGCGTGATTTTCTGTAACACGCGCGCACTTGCGTGCAGCAGGATGGAAGTAAGTGCTGTGTATGTAAGCCATGTCTGCTCAGAACGATGACGACACGTAGCATTCAATCTATACTACAACAGTGACCGGGTCCTCGACATCGATTGCAGGGAGTCAAGGCGAGGTCGTTGTGCATTGCGTGGCCAAGCTTGCCAGATGATTCAGCCATCTTGGTTTCCATTGCGGGGTGGGAGAGAGGAGGGGGCGCGTCGAGGGAGTGCGCGACTCTAACGATTCTGCGGTGCCGCAAGCGCGAACTATAGGGAGTCGTCGTCCACGTGCCCCTGACTCGATGATATATGACGTGTCATTTGCACTGGGAGTCAATTATTGAACCGAAGAGAGAATGTTCACCAGCGCCGGCGCGAGTGAATAATTAAAGCGGGAATAGACGTCCTCCAGATGCGTTGTGCCCTTCTTCGCGTACCACCTGGTACCGTTAAGTCTGACGTAGGTGTAGGGCACGCAGAATTCGAATGAAGGGTTGCCACAGTGCCCGTCGCATACCAATTGTTTCCGACGATGTCGGTGAACGTCCTCCGATTGAATATTTCTTCCCGAGCATTGTGAGCGTAACGTTCGTGCAGACCTGATGTTTCTGAAATCAGTGTGCCCTTAGATTTTCCGTATACTGGGGAGCCCCATCTCCGTGTATATGCGCTTCAGAAAACTAATGTACGCGCACACAAGTACACCTCGCTATGTTCTCCAGAGCCGTTGTTCTCCCTTAAAGAAAGAAATAAAAAAAATTACGTAAGGAATAACATTATGTAGTTAGTAAGGCAACAATCAAAGAATGCCCGATGAATGTATTGATTTTTTCTTATTGTAGTGGCTGTGAAAATAAGCATAAACACAACTAAATTTAATTGGTACTGACGAGCAGTTCCCTACAATTGGCCCTTTGTGTAACTTATGTGGCAGTACACAGACCCTTTTCCGTTCGCTGTTAGGACGGAACTATATCGGCACTGTTTGCGGTCGCCCGGTGCCAGTCGCGGGTGTTGGAGGCTGCAGATAAATTTTGATAACGCGGATTTGTTCACTTGCACCGAAGGATGAGGTGGAGTGTTGCCTACTGCAGGCGTGTCTATAAAAAAATTATGGGGTTTGACGAGCCAAAACCACTTTCTGATTATGAGGCACGCCGTAGTGGAACACTCCGGAAATTTCGACCACCTGGGGTTCTTGAACGTGCACCTAAATCTAAGTACACGGGTGTTTTCGCATTTCGCCCCATCGAAATGCGGCCGCCGTGGCCGGGATTCGATCCCGCGACCTCGTGCTCAGCAGCCTAACACCATAGCCACGGAACAACCGCGGTGGGCAGGCGTGTCTGTGTTGTCAGAAATGTATGCGCCCAAGCGGCACTTACCAAGCGCCGTATGTGGCCTGCAGCCCGTCACATTCCACCTGGTAACACGTGGACGCTTGGTACAGTACGTTCGTACTTCGCGTACTGCATACCGCACCGTGGTAGTGTGAGGCTTATGTATGCTCTCTTGGTTATGCCAAAAGGCTCGCTGAAGCAATAAAAAAATTGTATGCTCTCTTATTTAAGGAAGCACGTGAGCTTTCTACTGTATAGCGCAACATATTTGCCTCCAGCACCAAAAATATTGCATGCCCAACAGTTATATAATAATGTTCGAAACAGATATAGAAACTATAGCTGGTGCCGCGCTAACAAAAATTGCCGTTCTGAAAGCCAGGAAGATACAATCGAACGATAATGAAAGATTATGTCCCCAGTCTAATTTCTATCTTTGACATGCGTTGTGAACGCATCCACAAAGAAGACCACTGCAACAAGTTTGCCCGTACAAAAAAGGAATTCCGTATTTCTCAGTGGCTGAGTTGTTGCTTTACAATGGATGTTACGAAGCCGTGCCGCCACTGCCCTCCGCAGACGCCGCTGAGCTGCCATGGGCTCTGCGCTATATAGAGCACTACCCCAGCGCGAGCGATTCGCCCGCAGAGCGTTCCGATGTCTCTGATTGTTAATGCTCTAGGAATCAATTAACTCGTACACTGCATGTTGTAACACAGCTGCGGGTGCGATGGCTGAAAAACAGATCGCAGTTTATGACGATGTGACTGAAAAGAAAAACAAATTCTAGAGTTTTACGTGCCAGAACCACAATCCGATTATGATGCACGCCGTAGTGGGGCGCTCTGGAATAGTTTTGACCACCTGGGGTTTTTTTAACGCGCACTCAAAGCACGGTACACGAGCGTTCCTTGTAATCGAAGCCCATCTAAGTGCGGCAGCCGCAGCCGGGATCCAATCCGCGAGCTCGAGCTCAGCAGCGCAACGCCATAGCCACTGGACTACGTGAGGACTACGTGATGACGTCATCGCGTCTGACGACAGGCGACATGTTCAAAGCCAGCTAGGGCGGAAGGGATGCGAGTGTCAACGAAGCCAACAGGTGTGAAGAACCTGTAAATAAACCGAGAATTTTGGCGGACACAGAGGCGACAGCGGCCTTCGAGTATCTGCAGCTCTACAGCGCGTCACTCTCCCGTTTCTCCGATGAACATGACCTGAACTAGGGCACAATAAGGCCGGTTGCAGTGGAGAGAGAGAGAGAGAGAGAGAGAAAACTTTATTTGGTTCCTTCAAGGATTTAGCGTCTCGAGGTCTCGGTCGTCTTGGGCGCCGGCGACTTGGAGCCTCTTCCGGCAAGGGTGGAATAGGGGCCCACCCTTGCCGGAAGAGGTTGCAGTGGAACATTCCGGCAAACCAAGCGTGCGCGCGCACAATGCAAAACAGTGACTTGTTTCACTAGGTCTCAAAATGATGTTAATTTTTTTTTGTTGTTGTTGATTGGGCTTAGCCTGCTTTATTGTAAGTGCAGTAGTGCACAATCTTTACAACGAAGTGACCTGTATAACGAAATACTTTTGGAGGTCCCAAGCACTTCATTATAAAGGCGTTCGACTGTATATGGTAGCATAACTGCGCATCATCCTTCCTACTGCGGGAGCCACCAGAGTTTGTATGAATACTCGTAGTCGATACAATGTTATCTACATAAGAACATCCGTGCAGGAGTCATGTTCACAGTACCCAACTCTTACATGCTGTCAGACTAAAGCAAAGGCTGAAAACAAAAACAAAAAAGAAGCATAAACACGATATATGTGTTTACGTCGTCTAAATTTCATCAGGTAGGCTCCGCAACTTTCTTCGTCTCTTACTTTTTTTCTGCCCCCGTTAAAGCGGCCCTAATTGGAAGTCAGCGAAAATGCGCTACTCACCGGGAGTGGCGGCGGGCGAAGAACGATCACGGCCGGTGTCGCACGTCACGTGCTTTCGATTTTTTCTAAGTTCAAGCAAGGTGCAGCTGCGTAGTAAAACACAACTAGCGCGATCCGAACACGGCGCACGTTCCAGACTTAAATGCTGCAGCCCCCCCACGAATCGCGCTGAAAGCGCCGCGGCAAAGAGGCTTCCAGCGCCTTCGTCTTCGCCAGCAGCTTTCTGGCGACGATCGAGGTAGAAGCTCGTGTCGAAGCGACGGCAAAAAAGGAGGCATCCAATCGCAGCGGCCACTTACGAAAGACAACGCAAAAGAGCTGCAACAAGACCTCATGTTCTACAAAACGAACGAACGCTTAGGTAAGTACGTGATAAAGCCACGGAAGTGGAAAACAAGGCACCAAGACGCCTAATCTACGCGTATTTAAGAAAAAAAAAGTTTCCGAACCAAATGGGCTGTGCCCATGCACTTTATCGAGATTATAAATATTTGCATTTCTTGAGCGTCTTCATAGATGTCAATGTTTTAATTTCTTAATTTTTATTATGTCTCCTTTTTTTTATTTTCTGCCTCGTTGCGTTCGTTATTTTCGTTTGCGAATTGTGCATTCTTCGCCTAAAATTCATATGATGCGCTTTCAACCACGAACTTCCCTTGAGAGACGCATAGACAAAAGCAGACAACTTGGTCGATTCGAATCCAGCCCATGGAGTAGCACGTCAGGCGAACAGCCATGCTAACATCTCCAGTATATCATAAAACGTTGTCTCTGTCCTTCCCTCTCCCTCACTCTATCTCTCTTCGGTCTATTCGAGCCAAAGAACCATTTGACAATGTATCCCAAATCGGCCACAATTTCAATAGTAAGCTATGTGGGGCCTCCAAAAAAAAAGAACAAAAATAAAAATAAAACATTAGGCTCACAAGGTGAGAGAGAAAACATAAATGTAGTTAGCAATGTGTTCCAACGTTTTATATTTAGTAAATATGCATTTAATGGTCGTTGTTAGATAGCAAGGGCCGAGTTGCAGAGTACTAGCACCGAAATAATACACTGAATAGTCCGCTAAATCTCGGCGCGGTTCCTTTTTTATCACCACGAGGGAATCCACGAAACTGCGTGTAATTATTTCTGCACGTCGCCGCGGACAAGCACCAAACAAATGCTACACATTACCATAAGGATAATTTCTGCTAATATACTCCAGAAGCATTATTTTACGTCGTGCACCGGTGAGACTGCATTTTCCAATGATGCACACAACGTTCGCATACGATCGTTCGCTTTATCACCATCGCCATGCGCGATGCGGCGCATCTAGGAATGTGGGGTTGCGTGACGCATTCAATGCCGTCAGCCAGCCCACATTTGGGTCAGTCAGGCCAGGAACGCCAGCAGTGGTACATAACTGCAACATCGCGAGCGATTAGCACAAGCCAGAGAGAAGCCGGTGATATCCGACGTACTGGTATCCCTCCGAAAAAAAAAAAAAAAACATTTTTTTTGCGCGTGGGCTCCTGAAATTTTTTCTCAGGGTGTGCTGGTTCCTTTTATCTTTGTGTCTCTCTACCACTTCTTCAGTGCGGGGTAGCGACCTGGATATTCATCTTGCGCTTCACTTCCACGCCTTTCACATATCATTTACATATATATCTCCTGCAATTTCTTTGGCGCTAGTAACTATCAGAACTTGCTTGCGTGTGTATATCTGTATAAGGGTGATCAGGTGAAAACCTTCGAAGCAAGAGCTTCGTGATGCTTTATTTCGCCTCTGTATTGGCTAATATGCAACTAATGGTGCAATGTGTAATGCACTGAAGGTTAGCAACTTTCGCAGTGTTTGCAAGCAATCTCTGGCAAGAAAAATTTGAGCAATGAGCAGGTATATTCACAAATAACACTATTCCCCTCCTCCCATCGCCAGCACTACTGCCACTGTCATCGTTAAACGTTCTCACCAATGCGCAGACAGCTGAACAAGGTCCACATGACAATGCCCATTCTGGCACTAATGCTCAAAAGTGCCGAACAAATCCTCAAGTGACTCCCTTGTGACTCCCTCCACACGGGCTGTAGTCGCTCCATTCGTTCACTAAGGAGGACTCATATCTAGCACAGAAACTTCATTTAACTAGCTGTTGAAGTGATGAATATGTCGTGTCAGAAAGTAGACCCTAACCATAAGGTAGCAAACCGTACAGACGTCTAACTGACCTCCCTGCCCTTCTAATTCCTTGCTTTCTCTCTCTCTCTTTTCAGCGCCGCGCACCCTCGAAACGTTTCACTGAATGTTCACATGGATAGTTTATTTTCGGGTAACCCTGACGTTCCACCCATATATAGGAGGTGTAGACGAAACGCCAGAGCAACACTCCGCAACAACTCCGTCTTTCGTTGGACAAGTCGTCGTTTAATACAATAAAAAGTAAACATAACAACGACAAATAAAACTTAAATACAAACTGCGCGGTTCCTTTTCAGCAACAAAAGCCTCCTCTTCTATCGCTCGATCCCCCCTTTTCTCTCCAAATGGCAGCCACAGCGTGCAAAATTTTCTGGGGACAAACTAATAGACATGTAGTAGACGTTGACTAGAGCCTTTTATTTGGTGAAGTAACTGTGCGAAAAGGGCACAACTTCTTACTGCTTCTAATTTTCGCGTTTTAGCACTTCAAGCTCAACCCGCTGTGGTATATATTTTTTTTTCTTTTTGGTGAACCAGACAAACAGAGAGTCGCTTGCCACTAGTAAGAAGCCGAGATGGGAATGCTTTGCGCAACGAGAATAAACTCGCGTAACCATCGCTCAATATCACTGGCGCTGAAGTGGAAATAAGTGCACTATACGAATGACCACCGCGTTGGTTGCTGTCACCTGATGCCTTTGAAATGTTTTGTTCGCGCGGAGAAGCAAGCGACAAATGAAAGAGCGAACAAACAACAAGGCAACCTTCCATCATTTCTCGCCTCACAACAGACACACACACACACAAGCCACCTCTTCTTGGCTAAAAGTTTCGTTGTTCGTTCGATGGTATGTTTTACGAAATCGCCGTCTTCGTTCAGCGAAAAAATGCTGCCATCGTGTTCTTTGTATAGCCATCTGTTCTCACGCTGTTCACAAACGAAATCATTTATTGTTCCATTTCAAAGGGCTTCATTTCTTTCGTTGGTGTGGTTTGTGTGGGAACTACAGCGTTTGTTTATTTCGGGGCTCGTTTATTGGATTCTTGAGGTTTTGCGGCCTGACGAAAATTGAACCGCCGTTAAGCGACGGCAGCCTCCGACTGAAGCCAAGCTTCATATCTTTTTTTTTTAATATATAAACGAGTCTGCGTGCGTGCAATATACGGTCGCCGCCCCCGCCGACGCAGCGCTGGCCGTCCTGCGTGCAGCGATCAATTACCCGAGGCAGCGTCTGCGCGGTTCTCGGCTGAAGATTACGAGGCGCTCGGTGCGCAGTGCTTCCTGGGATGAAGCGTTTCCGTAATCGGACGCGACGCAGTGGTTATCTCGTTCTCGTTCCTTTTT
Source organism: Dermacentor andersoni (assembly GCF_023375885.2). Taxonomy (NCBI): domain Eukaryota; kingdom Metazoa; phylum Arthropoda; class Arachnida; order Ixodida; family Ixodidae; genus Dermacentor; species Dermacentor andersoni. Next base: position 44,726,465 of record NC_092815.1, read on the forward strand.
CTTTTACTTTTTTTTTCTCTTTCTTGCTGCCACGTGATACGCGAGACTACTTTCTGTTCATTGTGTACACTGTCCATTTTTCTTCCTCTGAGGAGGTGTATGTCCCAGCTCGAAGGGGCTGATTGGGGAAATTGAGGATGTGTTACAAAATGAAGCGCATCCTTAAAAGCGCGTATGATCGAGAGTTTCGCCTCGCATTTCCTTTAAATTTTAACGCGACCCGCTCTCCACGCTGCCACTCTATATGTGGTACACAGTCACGCGTAAAATTTCCTCTATAGGTTACATAGACGAACACGTAAAGCAATATTGTCTGATAATGAATTTCAGCGGCAGTCGTCTAATACATACAGGATGCTTCATGTAACTGGAACCAAGGATTTTTTTAAAGAGTTGTTAAGTGCGCAGCTGAATGAAACTAACCACATATGGTTTGCCGTCATGTGGCGCTCCTGAGAGTCTTTCTTATATTCCACTTCATGAAAAATATTCTTATATTCCACTTATTTAGCCAATTAGCCAAGATCAATTATGCAAAACACTTATTGTTCACTTTAGGGCCAAGTGCGTTTCGTTACGTCATAAAGGGAATTCTGAAACGACCGGTCCAATTTTTTGTAGCAACGTGTACATGTTACGTGGTGATTACTTTCCGGCGTTGAAAGAAAGCCAAATAAAACCAAGTGACTGCGCTCATGCGCTATCGTATTGCAGCGCTCTCAACCGTGCTTTGAGCGAAATAACCGTGCGCGCATACCGTGGTGTAGTCAGCTGCCTCGGCGCATCGGCTTTACAGTGCGTCAGCATTTTTGACGGTGGCACACGGAAAGCAAACGCCGTCTATTCTGATAAGCGATAGGCTCGAAGCACGGTTGAGGGCGCTGCAATACATTAGCGCGTGATCACAGTCACGTGGTTTTATTTCGCATTTATCGGCTTTCTTTAACTGCCGTTAACAAATCACCACGTTGCATGCACGTTGCCACAAGAAATTGGTTCGGTCGTTTCAGAATTTCCTCTGGAACGTAACAAAACGCACTTGGCCCTAAAGGCAACATTAGATGTTTTCCATAAGTGATCTTAACTAAATAGCTAATGAAGCGGTATATAAAGAATACTCTAAGGGGCGCCACATGATGGCGAACTGCATGTCATTGGTTCGACTCAGCTGCTGTGAAGCACTTTGTTTAAATAAATCCTTAGCTCAAGTTACGTAAAACACCCCGTATAGCAGCAAGCGGTACACATCGACTAAATGTGCGGGTGCGACAGGAAGTCTTTTAAGCCTTTATAGGATTTCTACACTTGACGCATATTCGTTACAAATTGATGATGAATTCATTCGGTAAACTTTTAGTGGCTAATATTCCTTTCCCCCTTTGGTTTACTCAAGCAGTTTAGGGTAGCAAACCGGGTGCTCGTCTGGCTGCCTTTCCTGTCCTTGCTATCTCTCCTTCTCTTCGAGCGACTCAAAAACCAATTCAAATTCAGCTTTCAAGGAGAACTGATACTGCCTCAAGACAATAACACAGATAAATATATGGAAGATTATTCGAGAAGGAAATATATGCGACTTGAAATGAAGTTTGAAAACCTATATCATCCTAATCGTCGCTGTCATTGTGGTAATTTTCTATTAACTTATATATCATTTCTTACCTATTGTTTATGTAGTTGATGCTGCGTCGCGCGCAGCTAGGTGTCCCGCTTCATGCAACACCAAAAGCTGCTTTCGCTTTTAGTCTTTTTCAAGCACGATATGCTGACTGCTGATTGCCTTTTTCGTCAGGTGAAAGCTTGCCGAGCAAGAGTTTACTTTCGCATGATTACGAGCGGAAATTCGCTACGTTCATTTCATAATCGTGTTTGAGTACAGCTTAAAAGACGCTATCATAGATGGCACACTTGCCTGCGGCTCTGCAGCAAGTACCTCAAAACGTAGGGGCAAGCTCTGCGTTAAAAAAAAAAAGAAAACATGCTAATAGGTGTGATTACACCGCGATATTTACCGCCCATTAAGTTCTAAAAAGCCATTACTGACCAATTACCCTCCCCGAGAAAGTGCACGTAGACGTGACGCCTGTGGCAGAAGGGATGTTCCACATCCGTCGCCAAGGCTGCGAGTGGTGGCGCTGGTTAACACTCCCAGGGTTATTTCTAGAATGTTAGCGTAAATACCCTAGAAGATGTATAGGAAAACGGTGCCGCGGTAGCTCCATTGGTAAGAGCATCGCACACGCAATGCGAAGACGTGGGTTCGTGTCCCAGCTGCGGCCGGTTGTTTTTTCATCCACTTTCATTTCCATTTACTTATCATTTCTTTGTTTAAATTAAAAACTACATGTGATTTCCCCGATGCTGTACTTCGTGTCATTGTTTTTTGGTTTCTCATGAAATTACCGGCTGCTGTTCCTTGTGTTTTGAACGTCCCCACCAACATTTCTGTAACCTATTTACGTTACCTTCACATTTCTTTTCTTCATTCCTATTCGTTTTTTTTTTTTTCGAGCAAGCAAAAACTCTTGTTGCCTCAATTATGGTAATGAAAGGAGCTTACAGTAGTGAGCTCTGAATTAAAAGCAGCTATATATATATATATATATATATATATATATATATATATATATATATATATATATATATATATATATATATATATATATATATTTTACATTTTACTATTGTCTTTTTCTTCAGTGGTGGGCTTAGTAAAAACTTACTGACATCGCTAGCAGCAGTTTGGGCTTGTTCTTACCATTGCGAAACTTGCCATGAACTTTACTTGCCATGAACTTTTCTTACCGGCGTTCGAACGCTCTGGCTTTCCAGGAAGGAGTAAATTGGCACGTGTCTGACTCCCGGGTCGAGCGCGTATACCACGGTAACCAACAGCTAAACGAAAACTGGTTTTCTGGTTTATGCCCACCTGCGCCCGATCTTGATAAGCTTAGCGGGTTATTGTGTCAATGTCTTGAAAACATAATTTCTAATAGAGTAATAGAGCGATATAGCGCACTTCCTTTATTGGCTGGCCATTTCAACGACCATGCTTAGTAAGTATACTTCTTTTCGCACTTCTTTACGCCAATGTGCTCACGAAAGAAAGTACCACCTGCTTGGGTAACAAGCAATTAAGGACAAGCTGCACTTGAAGCAGCAGTGAATGCTATTTATGCCTAACAACTGGCAGTATCCTTCTATAATTGATGTGAATGGCGACGTTCTGGCGCCTGCAAACGATTATATTTCATATTTAAAAAAAGAACGACGTACTCTGGGGTTTCGACGCCTGACAACAAACCACAATCTTAACATGAGCCACACGGTAGGAGGGGACTCGAGATTAATTCCGACCACATGGCTATTTTTGACGTATAGGCCTACACCATGTTTGCAAAGCAGGATGCACGCCGTAGATATATTCTATAGGCCCTATACCGCCGTCGCGCAGGCTACGCCCACAATCGCCACACCCTATTGCACTCTATGATGGCGCTTTCTTTTTTTCTTCCTTTGGCGGTGGTTCTGAAATTACGATTTGATTATGAGGGACGCGGTAGTGGGGAAATCCAGAATAATTCTGCCTACGTGCGGTCCTTTAAAGTGAACCCAATGCACGTTTTTTTTTTTTTTTGCATTTCATATCCTTCTAAATATGGCCGAACAAGATGTTAGGCCTAGATAACTTACCGCCGCAATCACTGCCGACGGCCTTGCGATCTGTCAGTCGTAGTTCGCTTATTTTTGAGTACACGATTACCGCGGACGTAAACAAATTTGTCTTCTCGGGACAGGCGCACATTTGAGATAGTTTAGTAGTAATAATTACCGTTTCATGAGAAAGACAAGCTGTAGCCGATTTCTATATGTCGCCGTGGGCGGCGATAGACGCGATCGGCCTGGCTGTGGGAAGGGTGCGGCGAGGTACCGGCCTTACGGCGACGTCGGCTGCGTAGGCCCGCGCAATCGGCGCTGTTGGCTGCGGCCGTCCGACCGCTCCGGCAATCGTGCAATGATTTCGAAGAATTGGTCGTTCGTCCGGCGTCCAATCCGAGGCCGCAATTTGTCAGAACTTTTTAGAGATCATTTGGGTGGTTGCTGGGACAAGTCGGAGGCCTGATCATACCGCGTGTCTCCTGTTCCAACGGATAAAGCATCGCCAAATTCGCCCTTTCATTCACGTTTGCATGAATGATTAACTCTGTACATTTTATTTCCAGTGCGGAAATTCCGTAACACGTTCAGGCGTGTTTACGACATCCACACTACAATTAACGCAGCTGTGACCATGCCGCCAGCGTATGTGAACACCTACACTGCTGATGCGACGTGCTTTGAGGTGCATCTGCTCGCGCGGCCTGCATTCAAGGCTAATTCTAATCTAGCTTTCCCACACTGCGGTAAGAAATTGTAATGGCACCCTCTTGAGAATTCCAAGCTTCCGCCACGCCAAAATAATACACAACCTTCACTGTTACGAAATGCTGGACGCATAATCGATCAGCTGGTATTGGGAACCCAACTTTCGCCTTTCACCGCGGTGGCGCATTGCTTGCAACGGTTTTAGTCAACAGGAAAAACTATGAAAAGTTGAGCCTCTTGCATCTTTCGGCGTAGTGCAGCTCTCCTGCATATTGCGTTTCGTACGTTGTAAAGCCACGGAACAAGGACCGCTCACTTATAACAGCAAACGCACCCGCACAACCCAACGGCTACTGTAGTATATATATATATATATATATATATATATATATATATATATATATATATATATATATATATATATATATATATATATATATAGGCTCGGCGGCTCGGCAGCGGGGTGCCTCCCGTGCCAGCCAAAGTCACTTCCGACTACGCAGTGTCCCTGCATTTGCGTGACGTAGCGCCATCGTGTAGGTCTACACCCAATAAGCAATACGGGAGCGCTGATGTCTTGTTCGTCAGAATGCGATCGCAGCGCCTGCGAATCGAACCCGCAACATCGTGCTTGTAGCGCAGCGCCATAGCCACCGAGTTACCACCAGCTATGTACCCCACCAACCCTACATCTTGTTTTCGATCTGACTTGTAATATGGTAGAGGAAGCGGAGTCATGCACACAGGCGCCTGTAGGCAGATGCCTGGATCGCTCTTGCAACAATCGGTTTTCGTCGAAATCAAGCCGCCCACATAAATCTCCGGTGACCCGTTTAAGCTTTCACGAGACGACCTCGAAGCATGCGGGATTTATGAGCACTGTTCTAATTGAGTGCATAAGTGAATTGAGTATACCTGGGCATACCTTCCCCCTCCGCCCCCTCCCAAATAAAAATAAATAAATAAATAAATAAATAAAGAGCACTATAGCTTAAGCCAGAAGCGGTAACTGTACCGGTATCATGCGCAATTCAATCTTCTGGTCCTTTAGAATGCAAGTTTCTCTGTCTTTGAATACGAACAGTTGACTACAGGCCCGAATAGGCGTCATGGACATCCATGACGCCATGGTGAGTTGGTACTTCAAGGTGGCGGCGCCACCGCGGTTTTAAAGCGAATAGTTTATTTGGCTTTTTAGGCCGTTTTCAAGTTTGGTTGGTAGTCGATGGTCGGTTCATTGTCGGTGTTCGAACTCGGCAACAAAAACGCTCGTTCGTTCGTTCGTTCGTTCGTTCGTCCGTCCGTCCGTCCGTCCGTCCGTCCGTCCGTCCGTCCGTCCGTCCGTCCGTCCGTCCGTCCGTTCGTTCGTTCGTTCGTTCGTTCGTTCGTTCGTTCGTCCGTCCGTCCGTCCGTCCGTCCGTCCGTCCGTCCGTCCGTCCGTCCGTCCGTCCGTCCGTCCGTCCGTCCGTCCGTCCGTCCGTCCGTCCGTCCGTCCGTCCGTCCGTCCGTCCGTCCGTCCGTCCGTCCGTCCGTCCGTCCGTCCGTCCGTCCGTCCGTCCGTCCGTTCGTTCGTTCGTTCGTTCGTTCGTTCGTTCGTTCGTTCGTTCGTTCGTTCGTTCGTTCGTTCGTTCGTTCGTTCGTTCGTTCGTTCGTTCGTTCGTTCGTTCGTTCGTTCGTTCGTTCGTTCGTTCGTTCGTTCGTTCGTTCGTTCGTTCGTTCGTTCGTTCGTTCGTTCGTTCGTTCGTTCGTTCGTTCGTTCGTTCGTTCGTTCGTTCGTTCGTTCGTTCGTTCGTTCGTTCGTTCGTTCGTTCGTTCGTTCGTTCGTTCGTTCGTTCGTTCGTTCGTTCGTTCGTTCGTTCGTTCGTTCGTTCGTTCGTTCGTTCGTTCGTTCGTTCGTTCGTTCGTTCGTTCGTTCGTTCGTTCGTTCGTTCGTTCGTTCGTTCGTTCGTTCGTTCGTTCGTTCGTTCGTTCGTTCGTTCGTTCGTTCGTTCGTTCGTTCGTTCGTTCGTTCGTTCGTTCGTTCGTTCGTTCGTTCGTTCGTTCGTTCGTTCGTTCGTTCGTTCGTTCGTTCGTTCGTTCGTTCGTTCGTTCGTTCGTTCGTTCGTTCGTTCGTTCGTTCGTTCGTTCGTTCGTTCGTTCGTTCGTTCGTTCGTTCGTTCGTTCGTTCGTTCGTTCGTTCGTTCGTTCGTTCGTTCGTTCGTTCGTTCGTTCGTTCGTTCGTTCGTTCGTTCGTTCGTTCGTTCGTTCGTTCGTTCGTTCGTTCGTTCGTTCGTTCGTTCGTTCGTTCGTTCGTTCGTTCGTTCGTTCGTTCGTTCGTTCGTTCGTTCGTTCGTTCGTTCGTTCGTTCGTTCGTTCGTTCGTTCGTTCGTTCGTTCGTTCGTTCGTTCGTTCGTTCGTTCGTTCGTTCGTTCGTTCGTTCGTTCGTTCGTTCGTTCGTTCGTTCGTTCGTTCGTTCGTTCGTTCGTTCGTTCGTTCGTTCGTTCGTTCGTTCGTTCGTTCGTTCGTTCGTTCGTTCGTTCGTTCGTTCGTTCGTTCGTTCGTTCGTTCGTTCGTTCGTTCGTTCGTTCGTTCGTTCGTTCGTTCGTTCGTTCGTTCGTTCGTTCGTTCGTTCGTTCGTTCGTTCGTTCGTTCGTTCGTTCGTTCGTTCGTTCGTTCGTTCGTTCGTTCGTTCGTTCGTTCGTTCGTTCGTTCGTTCGTTCGTTCGTTCGTTCGTTCGTTCGTTCGTTCGTTCGTTCGTTCGTTCGTTCGTTCGTTCGTTCGTTCGTTCGTTCGTTCGTTCGTTCGTTCGTTCGTTCGTTCGTTCGTTCGTTCGTTCGTTCGTTCGTTCGTTCGTTCGTTCGTTCGTTCGTTCGTTCGTTCGTTCGTTCGTTCGTTCGTTCGTTCGTTCGTTCGTTCGTTCGTTCGTTCGTTCGTTCGTTCGTTCGTTCGTTCGTTCGTTCGTTCGTTCGTTCGTTCGTTCGTTCGTTCGTTCGTTCGTTCGTTCGTTCGTTCGTTCGTTCGTTCGTTCGTTCGTTCGTTCGTTCGTT